>NW_027168253.1:0-49507 GCF_040954835.1 Lepisosteus oculatus
ATTCAGCTGTCTGAAAAAACGTGTTTATTTCGGGCTGAAAAACACGTTTTGAAAAGTGTGATGTTACTGCCCCATAACTTACATGGGGTTGACCAAACTTGCAGAAACATGTTTATTTCTGCTGAAAAACACGTTTTGACAATTTCTGCACACTCTGGTTAAGGGCTGAGTGTGTGGGCTCTTTTGAGCCTTGCTGTTACAAGGAGATTCAGTTGCCTGAAAAAACGCGTTTATTCGGGCTGAAAAACACGTTTTGAAAAGTGTGATGTTACTGCCCCATAACTTACATGGGGTTGACCAAACTTGCAGAAACATGTTTATTTCTGCTGAAAAACACGTTTTGACACTTTCTGTACACTGGGGTTAAGGGCTGAGTGTGTGGGCTCTTCTGAGCCTTGCTGTTACAAGGAGATTCAGTTGTCTGAAAAAACGCGTTTATTTCGGGCTGAAAAACACGTTTTGAAAAGTGTGATGTTACTGCCCCATAACTTACATGGGGTTGACCAAACTTGCAGAAACATGTTTATTTCTGCTGAAAAACACGTTTTGACCCTTTCTGCACACTGGGGTTAAGGGTTGAGTGTGTGGGCACTTCTGAGCCTTGCTGTTACAAGTAGATTCAGTTGTCTGAAAAAACGCGTTTATTTCGGGCTGAAAAACACGTTTTGAAAAGTGTGATGTTACTGCCCCATAACTTACATGGGGTTGACCAAACTTGCAGAAACATGTTTATTTCTGCTGAAAAACACGTTTTGACCCTTTCTGCACACTGGGGTTAAGGGCTGAGTGTGTTGGCACTTCTGAGCCTTGCTGTTACAAGTAGATTCAGCTGTCTGAAAAAACGTGTTTATTTCGGGCTGAAAAACACGTTTTGAAAAGTGTGATGTTACTGCCCCATAACTTACATGGGGTTGACCAAACTTGCAGAAACATGTTTATTTCTGCTGAAAAACACGTTTTGACAATTTCTGCACACTGGGGTTAAGGGCTGAGTGTGTGGGCTCTTTTGAGCCTTGCTGTTACAAGGAGATTCAGTTGCCTGAAAAAACGCGTTTATTTCGGGCTGAAAAACACGTTTTGAAAAGTGTGATGTTACTGCCCCATAACTTACATGGGGTTGACCAAACTTGCAGAAACATGTTTATTTCTGCTGAAAAACACGTTTTGACCCTTTCTGCACACTGGGGTTAAGGGCTGAGTGTGTTGGCTCTTCTGAGCCTTGCTGTTACAAGTAGATTCAGCTGTCTGAAAAAACGTGTTTATTTCGGCTGAAAAACACTTTTTGAAAAGTGTTATGTTACTGCCCCATAACTTACATGGGGTTGACCAAACTTGCAGAAACATGTTTATTTCTGCAGAAAAACACGTTTTGACCCTTTCTGCACACTGGGTTAAGGGTTGAGTGTGTGGGCACTTCTGAGCATTGCTGTTACAAGTAGATTCAGTTGTCTGAAAAAACGCGTTTATTTCGGGCTGAAAAACACGTTTTGAAAACTGTGATGTTACTGCCCCATAACTTACATGGGGTTGACCAAACTTGCAGAAACATGTTTATTTCTGCTGAAAAACACGTTTTGACCCTTTCTGCCACACTGGGGTTAAGGGCTGAGTGTGTTGGCACTTCTGAGCCTTGCTGTTACAAGTAGATTCAGCTGTCTGAAAAAACGTGTTTATTTCGGGCTGAAAAACACGTTTTGAAAAGTGTGATGTTACTGCCCCATAACTTACATGTGGTTGACCAAACTTGCAGAAACATGTTTATTTCTGCTGAAAAACACGTTTTGACCCTTTCTGCACACTGGGTTAAGGGTTGAGTGTGTGGGCATTTCTGAGCCTTGCTGTTACAAGTAGATTCAGTTGTCTGAAAAAACGCGTTTATTTCGGGCTGAAAAACACGTTTGAAAAGTGTGATGTTACTGCCCCATAACTTACATGGGGTTGACCAAACTTGCAGAAACATGTTTATTTCTGCTGAAAAACACGTTTTGACCCTTTCTGCACACTGGGGTTAAGGGCTGAGTGTGTTGGCACTTCTGAGCCTTGCTGTTACAAGTAGATTCAGCTGTCTGAAAAAACGTGTTCATTTCGGGCTGAAAAACACGTTTTGAAAAGTGTGATGTTACTGCCCCATAACTTACATGGGGTTGACCAAACTTGCAGAAACATGTTTATTTCTGCTGAAAAACACGTTTTGACAATTTCTGCACACTGGGGTTAAGGGCTGAGTGTGTGGGCTCTTTTGAGCCTTGCTGTTACAAGGAGATTCAGTTGCCTGAAAAAACGCGTTTATTTCGGGCTGAAAAACACGTTTTGAAAAGTGTGATGTTACTGCCCCATAACTTACATGGGGTTGACCAAACTTGCAGAAACATGTTTATTTCTGCTGAAAAACACGTTTTGACCCTTTCTGCACACTGGGGTTAAGGGCTGAGTGTGTTGGCACTTCTGAGCCTTGCTGTTACAAGTAGATTCAGCTGTCTGAAAAAACGTGTTCATTTCGGGCTGAAAAACACGTTTTGAAAAGTTTGATGTTACTGCCCCATAACTTACATGGGGTTGACCAAACTTACAGAAACATGTTTATTTCTGCTGAAAAACACGTTTTGACCCTTTCTGCACACTGGGGTTAAGGGCTGAGTGTGTTGGCTCTTCTGAGCCTTGCTGTTACAAGTAGATTCAGCTGTCTGAAAAAACATGTTTATTTCGGGCTGAAAAACACGTTTTGAAAAGTGTGATGTTACTGCCCCATAACTTACATGGGGTTGACCAAACTTGCAGAAACATGTTTATTTCTGCTGAAAAACACGTTTTGACACTTTCTGTACACTGGGGTTAAGGGCTGAGTGTGTGGGCTCTTCTGAGCCTTGCTGTTACAAGGAGATTCATTTGCCTGAAAAAAACGCGTTTATTTCGGGCTGAAAAACACGTTTTGAAAACTGTGATGTTACTGCCCCATAACTTACATGGGGTTGACCAAACTTACAGAAACATGTTTATTTCTGCTGAAAAACACGTTTTGACCCTTTCTGCACACTGGGGTTAAGGGCTGAGTGTGTTGGCTCTTCTGAGCCTTGCTGTTACAAGTAGATTCAGTTGTCTGAAAAAACGCGTTTATTTCGGGCTGAAAAACACGTTTTGAAAAGTGTGATGTTACTGCCCCATAACTTACATGGGGTTGACCAAACTTGCAGAAACATGTTTATTTCTGCTGAAAAACACGTTTTGACCCTTTCTGCACACTGGGGTTAAGGGTTGAGTGTGTGGGCATTTCTGAGCCTTGCTGTTACAAGTAGATTCAGTTGTCTGAAAAAACGCGTTTATTTCGGGCTGAAAAACACGTTTTGAAAAGTGTGATGTTACTGCCCCATAACTTACATGGGGTTGACCAAACTTGCAGAAACATGTTTATTTCTGCTGAAAAACACGTTTTGACCCTTTCTGCACACTGGGGTTAAGGGCTGAGTGTGTTGGCACTTCTGAGCCTTGCTGTTACAAGTAGATTCAGCTGTCTGAAAAAACGTGTTCATTTCGGGCTGAAAAACACGTTTTGAAAAGTGTGATGTTACTGCCCCATAACTTACATGGGGTTGACCAAACTTGCAGAAACATGTTTATTTCTGCTGAAAAACACGTTTTGACAATTTCTGCACACTGGGGTTAAGGGCTGAGTGTGTGGGCTCTTTTGAGCCTTGCTGTTACAAGGAGATTCAGTTGCCTGAAAAAACGCGTTTATTTCGGGCTGAAAAACACGTTTTGAAAAGTGTGATGTTACTGCCCCATAACTTACATGGGGTTGACCAAACTTGCAGAAACATGTTTATTTCTGCTGAAAAACACGTTTTGACCCTTTCTGCACACTGGGGTTAAGGGCTGAGTGTGTTGGCACTTCTGAGCCTTGCTGTTACAAGTAGATTCAGCTGTCTGAAAAAACGTGTTCATTTCGGGCTGAAAAACACGTTTTGAAAAGTTTGATGTTACTGCCCCATAACTTACATGGGGTTGACCAAACTTACAGAAACATGTTTATTTCTGCTGAAAAACACGTTTTGACCCTTTCTGCACACTGGGGTTAAGGGCTGAGTGTGTTGGCTCTTCTGAGCCTTGCTGTTACAAGTAGATTCAGCTGTCTGAAAAAACATGTTTATTTCGGGCTGAAAAACACGTTTTGAAAAGTGTGATGTTACTGCCCCATAACTTACATGGGGTTGACCAAACTTGCAGAAACATGTTTATTTCAGCTGAAAAACACGTTTTGACACTTTCTGTACACTGGGGTTAAGGGCTGAGTGTGTGGGCTCTTCTGAGCCTTGCTGTTACAAGGAGATTCAGTTGTCTGAAAAAACGCGTTTATTTCGGGCTGAAAAACACGTTTTGAAAAGTGTGATGTTACTGCCCCATAACTTACATGGGGTTGACCAAACTTGCAGAAACATGTTTATTTCTGCTGAAAAACACGTTTTGACCCTTTCTGCACACTGGGGTTAAGGGTTGAGTGTGTGGGCACTTCTGAGCCTTGCTGTTACAAGTAGATTCAGTTGTCTGAAAAAACGCGTTTATTTCGGGCTGAAAAACACGTTTTGAAAAGTGTGATGTTACTGCCCCATAACTTACATGGGGTTGACCAAACTTGCAGAAACATGTTTATTTCTGCTGAAAAACACGTTTTGACAATTTCTGCACACTGGGGTTAAGGGCTGAGTGTGTGGGCTCTTTTGAGCCTTGCTGTTACAAGGAGATTCAGTTGCCTGAAAAAACGCGTTTATTTCGGGCTGAAAAACACGTTTTGAAAAGTGTGATGTCACTGCCCGATAACTTACATGGGGTTGACCAAACTTGCAGAAACATGTTTATTTCTGCTGAAAAACACGTTTTGACCCTTTCTGCACACTGGGGTTAAGGGTTGAGTGTGTGGGCACTTCTGAGCATTGCTGTTACAAGTAGATTCAGTTGTCTGAAAAAACGCGTTTATTTCGGGCTGAAAAACACGTTTTGAAAACTGTGATGTTACTGCCCCATAACTTACATGGGGTTGACCAAACTTGCAGAAACATGTTTATTTCTGCTGAAAAACACGTTTTGACCCTTTCTGCACACTGGGGTTAAGGGCTGAGTGTGTTGGCACTTCTGAGCCTTGCTGTTACAAGTAGATTCAGCTGTCTGAAAAAACGTGTTTATTTCGGGCTGAAAAACACGTTTTGAAAAGTGTGATGTTACTGCCCCATAACTTACATGGGGTTGACCAAACTTGCAGAAACATGTTTATTTCTGCTGAAAAACACGTTTTGACAATTTCTGCACACTCTGGTTAAGGGCTGAGTGTGTGGGCTCTTTTGAGCCTTGCTGTTACAAGGAGATTCAGTTGCCTGAAAAAACGCGTTTATTTCGGGCTGAAAAACACGTTTTGAAAAGTGTGATGTTACTGCCCCATAACTTACATGGGGTTGACCAAACTTGCAGAAACATGTTTATTTCTGCTGAAAAACACGTTTTGACCCTTTCTGCACACTGGGGTTAAGGGTTGAGTGTGTGGGCACTTCTGAGCCTTGCTGTTACAAGTAGATTCAGTTGTCTGAAAAAACGCGTTTATTTCGGGCTGAAAAACACGTTTTGAAAAGTGTGATGTTACTGCCCCATAACTTACATGGGGTTGACCAAACTTGCAGAAACATGTTTATTTCTGCAGAAAAACACGTTTTGACCCTTTCTGCACACTGGGGTTAAGGGTTGAGTGTGTGGGCACTTCTGAGCATTGCTGTTACAAGTAGATTCAGTTGTCTGAAAAAACGCGTTTATTTCGGGCTGAAAAACACGTTTTGAAAACTGTGATGTTACTGCCCCATAACTTACATGGGGTTGACCAAACTTGCAGAAACATGTTTATTTCTGCTGAAAAACACGTTTTGACCCTTTCTGCACACTGGGGTTAAGGGCTGAGTGTGTTGGCACTTCTGAGCCTTGCTGTTACAAGTAGATTCAGCTGTCTGAAAAAACGTGTTTATTACGGGCTGAAAAACACGTTTTGAAAAGTGTGATGTTACTGCCCCATAACTTACATGGGGTTGACCAAACTTGCAGAAACATGTTTATTTCTGCTGAAAAACACGTTTTGACACTTTCTGTACACTGGGGTTAAGGGCTGAGTGTGTGGGCTCTTCTGAGCCTTGCTGTTACAAGGAGATTCAGTTGCCTGAAAAAACGCGTTTATTTCGTGCTGAAAAACACGTTTTGAAAAGTGTGATGTTACTGCCCCATAACTTACATGGGGTTGACCAAACTTGCAGAAACATGTTTATTTCTGCTGAAAAACACGTTTTGACCCTTTCTGCACACTGGGGTTAAGGGCTGAGTGTGTTGGCACTTCTGAGCCTTGCTGTTACAAGTATATTCAGCTGTCTGAAAAAACGTGTTTATTTCGGGCTGAAAAACACGTTTTGAAAAGTGTGATGTTACTGCCCCATAACTTACATGGGGTTGACCAAACTTGCAGAAACATGTTTATTTCTGCTGAAAAACACGTTTTGACCCTTTCTGCACACTGGGGTTAAGGGTTGAGTGTGTGGGCACTTCTGAGCAGTGGTGTTACAAGTAGATTCAGTTGTCTGAAAAAACGCGTTTATTTCGGGCTGAAAAACACGTTTTGAAAAGTGTGATGTTACTGCCCCATAACTTACATGGGGTTGACCAAACTTGCAGAAACATGTTTATTTCTGCTGAAAAACACGTTTTGACACTTTCTGTACACTGGGGTTAAGGGCTGAGTGTGTGGGCTCTTCTGAGCCTTGCTGTTACAAGGAGATTCAGTTGCCTGAAAAAACGCGTTTATTTCGGGCTGAAAAACACGTTTTGAAAAGTGTGATGTTACTGCCCCATAACTTACATGGGGTTGACCAAATTTGCAGAAACATGTTTATTTCTGCTGAAAAACACGTTTTGACACTTTCTGTACACTGTGGTTAAGGGCTGAGTGTGTGAGCTCTTCTGAGCCTTGCTGTTACAAGGAGATTCAGTTGTCTGAAAAAACGCGTTTATTTCGGGCTGAAAAACACGTTTTGAAAAGTGTGATGTTACTGCCCCATAACTTACATGGGGTTGACCAAACTTGCAGAAACATGTTTATTTCTGCTGAAAAACACGTTTTGACCCTTTCTGCAAACTGGGGTTAAGGGCTGAGTGTGTTGGCACTTCTGAGCCTTGCTGTTACAAGTATATTCAGCTGTCTGAAAAAACGCGTTTATTTCGGGCTGAAAAACACGTTTTGAAAAGTGTGATGTTACTGCCCCATAACTTACATGGGGTTGACCAAACTTGCAGAAACATGTTTATTTCTGCTGAAAAACACGTTTTGACACTTTCTGTACACTGGGGTTAAGGGCTGAGTGTGTGGGCACTTCTGAGCCTTGCTGTTACAAGTAGATTCAGTTGTCTGAAAAAACGCGTTTATTTCGGGCTGAAAAACACGTTTTGAAAAGTGTGATGTTACTGCCCCATAACTTACATGGGGTTGACCAAACTTGCAGAAACATGTTTATTTCTGCTGAAAAACACGTTTTGACCCTTTCTGCACACTGGGGTTAAGGGCTGAGTGTGTTGGCTCTTCTGAGCCTTGCTGTTACAAGTAGATTCAGCTGTCTGAAAAAACGAGTTTATTTCGGGCTGAAAAAAACGTTTTGAAAAGTGTGATGTTACTGCCCCATAACTTACATGGGGTTGACCAAACTTGCAGAAACATGTTTATTTCTGCTGAAAAACACGTTTTGACACTTTCTGTACACTGGGGTTAAGGGCTGAGTGTGTGGGCTCTTCTGAGCCTTGCTGTTACAAGGAGATTCAGTTGCCTGAAAAAACGCGTTTATTTCGGGCTGAAAAACACGTTTTGAAAAGTGTGATGTTACTGCCCCATAACTTACATGGGGTTGACCAAACTTGCAGAAACATGTTTATTTCTGCTGAAAAACACGTTTTGACCCTTTCTGCACACTGGGGTTAAGGGTTGAGTGTGTGGGCACTTCTGAGCAGTGGTGTTACAAGTAGATTCAGTTGTCTGAAAAAACGCGTTTATTTCGGGCTGAAAAACACGTTTTGAAAAGTGTGATGTTACTGCCCCATAACTTACATGGGGTTGACCAAACTTGCAGAAACATGTTTATATTTGCTGAAAAACACGTTTTGACACTTTCTGTACACTGGGGTTAAGGGCTGAGTGTGTGGGCTCTTCTGAGCCTTGCTGTTACAAGGAGATTCAGTTGCCTGAAAAAACGCGTTTATTTCGGGCTGAAAAACACGTTTTGAAAAGTGTGATGTTACTGCCCCATAACTTACATGGGGTTGACCGAACTTGCAGAAACATGTTTATTTCTGCTGAAAAACACGTTTTGACACTTTCTGTACACTGGGGTTAAGGGCTGAGTGTGTGGGCTCTTCTGAGCCTTGCTGTTACAAGGAGATTCAGTTGTCTGAAAAAACGCGTTTATTTCGGGCTGAAAAACACGTTTTGAAAAGTGTGATGTTACTGCCCCATAACTTACATGGGGTTGACCAAACTTGCAGAAACATGTTTATTTCTGCTGAAAAACACGTTTTGACCCTTTCTGCAAACTGGGGTTAAGGGCTGAGTGTGTTGGCTCTTCTGAGCCTTGCTGTTACAAGTAGATTCAGCTGTCTGAAAAAACGAGTTTATTTCGGGCTGAAAAACACGTTTTGAAAAGTGTGATGTTACTGCCCCATAACTTACATGGGGTTGACCAAACTTGCAGAAACATGTTTATTTCTGCTGAAAAACACGTTTTGACACTTTCTGTACACTGGGGTTAAGGGCTGAGTGTGTGGGCTCTTCTGAGCCTTGCTGTTACAAGGAGATTCAGTTGCCTGAAAAAACGCGTTTATTTCGGGCTGAAAAACACGTTTTGAAAAGTGTGATGTTACTGCCCCATAACTTACATGGGGTTGACCAAACTTGCAGAAACATGTTTATTTCTGCTGAAAAACACGTTTTGACACTTTCTGTACACTGGGGTTAAGGGCTGAGTGTGTGGGCTCTTCTGAGCCTTGCTGTTACAAGGAGATTCAGTTGTCTGAAAAAACGCGTTTATTTCGGGCTGAAAAACACGTTTTGAAAAGTGTGATGTTACTGCCCCATAACTTACATGGGGTTGACCAAACTTGCAGAAACATGTTTATTTCTGCTGAAAAACACGTTTTGACCCTTTCTGCACACTGGGGTTAAGGGCTGAGTGTGTTGGCACTTCTGAGCCTTGCTGTTACAAGTATATTCAGCTGTCTGAAAAAACGTGTTTATTTCGGGCTGAAAAACACGTTTTGAAAAGTGTGATGTTACTGCCCCATAACTTACATGGGGTTGACCAAACTTGCAGAAACATGTTTATTTCTGCTGAAAAACACGTTTTGACACTTTCTGTACACTGGGGTTAAGGGTTGAGTGTGTGGGCACTTCTGAGCCTTGCTGTTACAAGTAGATTCAGTTGCCTGAAAAAACGCGTTTATTTCGGGCTGAAAAACACGTTTTGAAAAGTGTGATGTTACTGCCCCATAACTTACATGGGGTTGACCAAACTTGCAGAAACATGTTTATTTCTGCTGAAAAACACGTTTTGACCCTTTCTGCACACTGGGGTTAAGGGCTGAGTGTGTGGGCACTTCTGAGCCTTGCTGTTACAAGTATATTCAGCTGTCTGAAAAAACGCGTTTATTTCGGGCTGAAAAACACGTTTTGAAAAGTGTGATGTTACTGCCCCATAACTTACATGGGGTTGACCAAACTTGCAGAAACATGTTTATTTCTGCTGAAAAACACGTTTTGACACTTTCTGTACACTGGGGTTAAGGGCTGAGTGTGTGGGCACTTCTGAGCCTTGCTGTTACAAGTAGATTCAGTTGTCTGAAAAAACGCGTTTATTTCGGGCTGAAAAACACGTTTTGAAAAGTGTGATGTTACTGCCCCATAACTTACATGGGGTTGACCAAACTTGCAGAAACATGTTTATTTCTGCTGAAAAACACGTTTTGACCCTTTCTGCACACTGGGGTTAAGGGCTGAGTGTGTTGGCTCTTCTGAGCCTTGCTGTTACAAGTAGATTCAGCTGTCTGAAAAAACGAGTTTATTTCGGGCTGAAAAAAACGTTTTGAAAAGTGTGATGTTACTGCCCCATAACTTACATGGGGTTGACCAAACTTGCAGAAACATGTTTATTTCTGCTGAAAAACACGTTTTGACACTTTCTGTACACTGGGGTTAAGGGCTGAGTGTGTGGGCTCTTCTGAGCCTTGCTGTTACAAGGAGATTCAGTTGCCTGAAAAAACGCGTTTATTTCGGGCTGAAAAACACGTTTTGAAAAGTGTGATGTTACTGCCCCATAACTTACATGGGGTTGACCAAACTTGCAGAAACATGTTTATTTCTGCTGAAAAACACGTTTTGACCCTTTCTGCACACTGGGGTTAAGGGTTGAGTGTGTGGGCACTTCTGAGCAGTGGTGTTACAAGTAGATTCAGTTGTCTGAAAAAACGCGTTTATTTCGGGCTGAAAAACACGTTTTGAAAAGTGTGATGTTACTGCCCCATAACTTACATGGGGTTGACCAAACTTGCAGAAACATGTTTATATTTGCTGAAAAACACGTTTTGACACTTTCTGTACACTGGGGTTAAGGGCTGAGTGTGTGGGCTCTTCTGAGCCTTGCTGTTACAAGGAGATTCAGTTGCCTGAAAAAACGCGTTTATTTCGGGCTGAAAAACACGTTTTGAAAAGTGTGATGTTACTGCCCCATAACTTACATGGGGTTGACCGAACTTGCAGAAACATGTTTATTTCTGCTGAAAAACACGTTTTGACACTTTCTGTACACTGGGGTTAAGGGCTGAGTGTGTGGGCTCTTCTGAGCCTTGCTGTTACAAGGAGATTCAGTTGTCTGAAAAAACGCGTTTATTTCGGGCTGAAAAACACGTTTTGAAAAGTGTGATGTTACTGCCCCATAACTTACATGGGGTTGACCAAAATTGCAGAAACATGTTTATTTCTGCTGAAAAACACGTTTTGACCCTTTCTGCAAACTGGGGTTAAGGGCTGAGTGTGTTGGCTCTTCTGAGCCTTGCTGTTACAAGTAGATTCAGCTGTCTGAAAAAACGAGTTTATTTCGGGCTGAAAAACACGTTTTGAAAAGTGTGATGTTACTGCCCCATAACTTACATGGGGTTGACCAAACTTGCAGAAACATGTTTATTTCTGCTGAAAAACACGTTTTGACACTTTCTGTACACTGGGGTTAAGGGCTGAGTGTGTGGGCTCTTCTGAGCCTTGCTGTTACAAGGAGATTCAGTTGCCTGAAAAAACGCGTTTATTTCGGGCTGAAAAACACGTTTTGAAAAGTGTGATGTTACTGCCCCATAACTTACATGGGGTTGACCAAACTTGCAGAAACATGTTTATTTCTGCTGAAAAACACGTTTTGACACTTTCTGTACACTGGGGTTAAGGGCTGAGTGTGTGGGCTCTTCTGAGCCTTGCTGTTACAAGGAGATTCAGTTGTCTGAAAAAACGCGTTTATTTCGGGCTGAAAAACACGTTTTGAAAAGTGTGATGTTACTGCCCCATAACTTACATGGGGTTGACCAAACTTGCAGAAACATGTTTATTTCTGCTGAAAAACACGTTTTGACCCTTTCTGCACACTGGGGTTAAGGGCTGAGTGTGTTGGCACTTCTGAGCCTTGCTGTTACAAGTATATTCAGCTGTCTGAAAAAACTGTTTATTTCGGGCTGAAAAACACGTTTTGAAAAGTGTGATGTTACTGCCCCATAACTTACATGGGGTTGACCAAACTTGCAGAAACATGTTTATTTCTGCTGAAAAACACGTTTTGACACTTTCTGTACACTGGGGTTAAGGGTTGAGTGTGTGGGCACTTCTGAGCCTTGCTGTTACAAGTAGATTCAGTTGCCTGAAAAAACGCGTTTATTTCGGGCTGAAAAACACGTTTTGAAAAGTGTGATGTTACTGCCCCATAACTTACATGGGGTTGACCAAACTTGCAGAAACATGTTTATTTCTGCTGAAAAACACGTTTTGACCCTTTCTGCACACTGGGGTTAAGGGCTGAGTGTGTTGGCACTTCTGAGCCTTGCTGTTACAAGTAGATTCAGCTGTCTGAAAAAACGTGTTTATTTCGGGCTGAAAAACACGTTTTGAAAAGTGTGATGTTACTGCCCCATAACTTACATGGGGTTGACCAAACTTGCAGAAACATGTTTATTTCTGCTGAAAAACACGTTTTGACAATTTCTGCACACTCTGGTTAAGGGCTGAGTGTGTGGGCTCTTTTGAGCCTTGCTGTTACAAGGAGATTCAGTTGCCTGAAAAAACGCGTTTATTTCGGGCTGAAAAACACGTTTTGAAAAGTGTGATGTTACTGCCCCATAACTTACATGGGGTTGACCAAACTTGCAGAAACATGTTTATTTCTGCTGAAAAACACGTTTTGACACTTTCTGTACACTGGGGTTAAGGGCTGAGTGTGTGGGCTCTTCTGAGCCTTGCTGTTACAAGGAGATTCAGTTGTCTGAAAAAACGCGTTTATTTCGGGCTGAAAAACACGTTTTGAAAAGTGTGATGTTACTGCCCCATAACTTACATGGGGTTGACCAAACTTGCAGAAACATGTTTATTTCTGCTGAAAAACACGTTTTGACCCTTTCTGCACACTGGGGTTAAGGGTTGAGTGTGTGGGCACTTCTGAGCCTTGCTGTTACAAGTAGATTCAGTTGTCTGAAAAAACGCGTTTATTTCGGGCTGAAAAACACGTTTTGAAAAGTGTGATGTTACTGCCCCATAACTTACATGGGGTTGACCAAACTTGCAGAAACATGTTTATTTCTGCTGAAAAACACGTTTTGACCCTTTCTGCACACTGGGGTTAAGGGCTGAGTGTGTTGGCACTTCTGAGCCTTGCTGTTACAAGTAGATTCAGCTGTCTGAAAAAACGTGTTTATTTCGGGCTGAAAAACACGTTTTGAAAAGTGTGATGTTACTGCCCCATAACTTACATGGGGTTGACCAAACTTGCAGAAACATGTTTATTTCTGCTGAAAAACACGTTTTGACAATTTCTGCACACTGGGGTTAAGGGCTGAGTGTGTGGGCTCTTTTGAGCCTTGCTGTTACAAGGAGATTCAGTTGCCTGAAAAAACGCGTTTATTTCGGGCTGAAAAACACTTTTTGAAAAGTGTTATGTTACTGCCCCATAACTTACATGGGGTTGACCAAACTTGCAGAAACATGTTTATTTCTGCAGAAAAACACGTTTTGACCCTTTCTGCACACTGGAGTTAAGGGTTGAGTGTGTGGGCACTTCTGAGCATTGCTGTTACAAGTAGATTCAGTTGTCTGAAAAAACGCGTTTATTTCGGGCTGAAAAACACGTTTTGAAAACTGTGATGTTACTGCCCCATAACTTACATGGGGTTGACCAAACTTGCAGAAACATGTTTATTTCTGCTGAAAAACACGTTTTGACACTTTCTGTACACTGGGGTTAAGGGCTGAGTGTGTGGGCTCTTCTGAGCCTTGCTGTTACAAGGAGATTCAGTTGTCTGAAAAAACGCGTTTATTTCGGGCTGAAAAACACGTTTTGAAAAGTGTGATGTTACTGCCCCATAACTTACATGGGGTTGACCAAACTTGCAGAAACATGTTTATTTCTGCTGAAAAACACGTTTTGACCCTTTCTGCAAACTGGGGTTAAGGGCTGAGTGTGTTGGCACTTCTGAGCCTTGCTGTTACAAGTATATTCAGCTGTCTGAAAAAACGCGTTTATTTCGGGCTGAAAAACACGTTTTGAAAAGTGTGATGTTACTGCCCCATAACTTACATGGGGTAGACCAAACTTGCAGAAACATGTTTATTTCTGCTGAAAAACACGTTTTGACACTTTCTGTACACTGGGGTTAAGGGCTGAGTGTGTGGGCACTTCTGAGCCTTGCTGTTACAAGGAGATTCAGTTGCCTGAAAAAACGCGTTTATTTCGGGCTGAAAAACACTTTTTGAAAAGTGTTATGTTACTGCCCCATAACTTACATGGGGTTGACCAAACTTGCAGAAACATGTTTATTTCTGCAGAAAAACACGTTTTGACCCTTTCTGCACACTGGAGTTAAGGGTTGAGTGTGTGGGCACTTCTGAGCATTGCTGTTACAAGTAGATTCAGTTGTCTGAAAAAACGCGTTTATTTCGGGCTGAAAAACACGTTTTGAAAACTGTGATGTTACTGCCCCATAACTTACATGGGGTTGACCAAACTTGCAGAAACATGTTTATTTCTGCTGAAAAACACGTTTTGACCCTTTCTGCACACTGGGGTTAAGGGCTGAGTGTGTTGGCACTTCTGAGCCTTGCTGTTACAAGTAGATTCAGCTGTCTGAAAAAACGTGTTTATTTCGGGCTGAAAAACACGTTTTGAAAAGTGTGATGTTACTGCCCCATAACTTACATGGGGTTGACCAAACTTGCAGAAACATGTTTATTTCTGCTGAAAAACACGTTTTGACACTTTCTGTACACTGGGGTTAAGGGCTGAGTGTGTGGGCTCTTCTGAGCCTTGCTGTTACAAGGAGATTCAGTTGCCTGAAAAAACGCGTTTATTTCGTGCTGAAAAACACGTTTTGAAAAGTGTGATGTTACTGCCCCATAACTTAAATGGGGTTGACCAAACTTGCAGAAACATGTTTATTTCTGCTGAAAAACACGTTTTGACCCTTTCTGCACACTGGGGTTAAGGGCTGAGTGTGTGGGCTCTTCTGAGCCTTGCTGTTACAAGGACATTCAGTTGTCTGAAAAAACGCGTTTATTTCGGGCTGAAAAACACGTTTTGAAAACTGTGATGTTACTGCCCCATAACTTACATGGGGTTGACCAAACTTGCAGAAACATGTTTATTTCTGCTGAAAAACACGTTTTGACCCTTTCTGCACACTGGGGTTAAGGGCTGAGTGTGTTGGCTCTTCTGAGCCTTGCTGTTACAAGTAGATTCAGCTGTCTGAAAAAACGAGTTTATTTCGGGCTGAAAAACACGTTTTGAAAAGTGTGATGTTACTGCCCCATAACTTACATGGGGTTGACCAAACTTGCAGAAACATGTTTATTTCTGCTGAAAAACACGTTTTGACCCTTTCTGCACACTGGGGTTAAGGGTTGAGTGTGTGGGCACTTCTGAGCCTTGCTGTTACAAGGAGATTCAGTTGTCTGAAAAAACGCGTTTATTTCGGGCTGAAAAACACGTTTTGAAAAGTGTGATGTTACTGCCCCATAACTTACATGGGGTTGACCAAAATTGCAGAAACATGTTTATTTCTGCTGAAAAACACGTTTTGACCCTTTCTGCAAACTGGGGTTAAGGGCTGAGTGTGTTGGCTCTTCTGAGCCTTGCTGTTACAAGTAGATTCAGCTGTCTGAAAAAACGAGTTTATTTCGGGCTGAAAAACACGTTTTGAAAAGTGTGATGTTACTGCCCCATAACTTACATGGGGTTGACCAAACTTGCAGAAACATGTTTATTTCTGCTGAAAAACACGTTTTGACACTTTCTGTACACTGGGGTTAAGGGCTGAGTGTGTGGGCTCTTCTGAGCCTTGCTGTTACAAGGAGATTCAGTTGCCTGAAAAAACGCGTTTATTTCGGGCTGAAAAACACGTTTTGAAAAGTGTGATGTTACTGCCCCATAACTTACATGGGGTTGACCAAACTTGCAGAAACATGTTTATTTCTGCTGAAAAACACGTTTTGACACTTTCTGTACACTGGGGTTAAGGGCTGAGTGTGTGGGCTCTTCTGAGCCTTGCTGTTACAAGGAGATTCAGTTGTCTGAAAAAACGCGTTTATTTCGGGCTGAAAAACACGTTTTGAAAAGTGTGATGTTACTGCCCCATAACTTACATGGGGTTGACCAAACTTGCAGAAACATGTTTATTTCTGCTGAAAAACACGTTTTGACCCTTTCTGCACACTGGGGTTAAGGGCTGAGTGTGTTGGCACTTCTGAGCCTTGCTGTTACAAGTATATTCAGCTGTCTGAAAAAACGTGTTTATTTCGGGCTGAAAAACACGTTTTGAAAAGTGTGATGTTACTGCCCCATAACTTACATGGGGTTGACCAAACTTGCAGAAACATGTTTATTTCTGCTGAAAAACACGTTTTGACACTTTCTGTACACTGGGGTTAAGGGTTGAGTGTGTGGGCACTTCTGAGCCTTGCTGTTACAAGTAGATTCAGTTGCCTGAAAAAACGCGTTTATTTCGGGCTGAAAAACACGTTTTGAAAAGTGTGATGTTACTGCCCCATAACTTACATGGGGTTGACCAAACTTGCAGAAACATGTTTATTTCTGCTGAAAAACACGTTTTGACCCTTTCTGCACACTGGGGTTAAGGGCTGAGTGTGTTGGCACTTCTGAGCCTTGCTGTTACAAGTAGATTCAGCTGTCTGAAAAAACGTGTTTATTTCGGGCTGAAAAACACGTTTTGAAAAGTGTGATGTTACTGCCCCATAACTTACATGGGGTTGACCAAACTTGCAGAAACATGTTTATTTCTGCTGAAAAACACGTTTTGACAATTTCTGCACACTCTGGTTAAGGGCTGAGTGTGTGGGCTCTTTTGAGCCTTGCTGTTACAAGGAGATTCAGTTGCCTGAAAAAACGCGTTTATTTCGGGCTGAAAAACACGTTTTGAAAAGTGTGATGTTACTGCCCCATAACTTACATGGGGTTGACCAAACTTGCAGAAACATGTTTATTTCTGCTGAAAAACACGTTTTGACACTTTCTGTACACTGGGGTTAAGGGCTGAGTGTGTGGGCTCTTCTGAGCCTTGCTGTTACAAGGAGATTCAGTTGTCTGAAAAAACGCGTTTATTTCGGGCTGAAAAACACGTTTTGAAAAGTGTGATGTTACTGCCCCATAACTTACATGGGGTTGACCAAACTTGCAGAAACATGTTTATTTCTGCTGAAAAACACGTTTTGACCCTTTCTGCACACTGGGGTTAAGGGTTGAGTGTGTGGGCACTTCTGAGCCTTGCTGTTACAAGTAGATTCAGTTGTCTGAAAAAACGCGTTTATTTCGGGCTGAAAAACACGTTTTGAAAAGTGTGATGTTACTGCCCCATAACTTACATGGGGTTGACCAAACTTGCAGAAACATGTTTATTTCTGCTGAAAAACACGTTTTGACCCTTTCTGCACACTGGGGTTAAGGGCTGAGTGTGTTGGCACTTCTGAGCCTTGCTGTTACAAGTAGATTCAGCTGTCTGAAAAAACGTGTTTATTTCGGGCTGAAAAACACGTTTTGAAAAGTGTGATGTTACTGCCCCATAACTTACATGGGGTTGACCAAACTTGCAGAAACATGTTTATTTCTGCTGAAAAACACGTTTTGACAATTTCTGCACACTGGGGTTAAGGGCTGAGTGTGTGGGCTCTTTTGAGCCTTGCTGTTACAAGGAGATTCAGTTGCCTGAAAAAACGCGTTTATTTCGGGCTGAAAAACACTTTTTGAAAAGTGTTATGTTACTGCCCCATAACTTACATGGGGTTGACCAAACTTGCAGAAACATGTTTATTTCTGCAGAAAAACACGTTTTGACCCTTTCTGCACACTGGAGTTAAGGGTTGAGTGTGTGGGCACTTCTGAGCATTGCTGTTACAAGTAGATTCAGTTGTCTGAAAAAACGCGTTTATTTCGGGCTGAAAAACAGGTTTTGAAAACTGTGATGTTACTGCCCCATAACTTACATGGGGTTGACCAAACTTGCAGAAACATGTTTATTTCTGCTGAAAAACACGTTTTGACACTTTCTGTACACTGGGGTTAAGGGCTGAGTGTGTGGGCTCTTCTGAGCCTTGCTGTTACAAGGAGATTCAGTTGTCTGAAAAAACGCGTTTATTTCGGGCTGAAAAACACGTTTTGAAAAGTGTGATGTTACTGCCCCATAACTTACATGGGGTTGACCAAACTTGCAGAAACATGTTTATTTCTGCTGAAAAACACGTTTTGACCCTTTCTGCAAACTGGGGTTAAGGGCTGAGTGTGTTGGCACTTCTGAGCCTTGCTGTTACAAGTATATTCAGCTGTCTGAAAAAACGCGTTTATTTCGGGCTGAAAAACACGTTTTGAAAAGTGTGATGTTACTGCCCCATAACTTACATGGGGTAGACCAAACTTGCAGAAACATGTTTATTTCTGCTGAAAAACACGTTTTGACACTTTCTGTACACTGGGGTTAAGGGCTGAGTGTGTGGGCACTTCTGAGCCTTGCTGTTACAAGGAGATTCAGTTGCCTGAAAAAACGCGTTTATTTCGGGCTGAAAAACACTTTTTGAAAAGTGTTATGTTACTGCCCCATAACTTACATGGGGTTGACCAAACTTGCAGAAACATGTTTATTTCTGCAGAAAAACACGTTTTGACCCTTTCTGCACACTGGAGTTAAGGGTTGAGTGTGTGGGCACTTCTGAGCATTGCTGTTACAAGTAGATTCAGTTGTCTGAAAAAACGCGTTTATTTCGGGCTGAAAAACACGTTTTGAAAACTGTGATGTTACTGCCCCATAACTTACATGGGGTTGACCAAACTTGCAGAAACATGTTTATTTCTGCTGAAAAACACGTTTTGACCCTTTCTGCACACTGGGGTTAAGGGCTGAGTGTGTTGGCACTTCTGAGCCTTGCTGTTACAAGTAGATTCAGCTGTCTGAAAAAACGTGTTTATTTCGGGCTGAAAAACACGTTTTGAAAAGTGTGATGTTACTGCCCCATAACTTACATGGGGTTGACCAAACTTGCAGAAACATGTTTATTTCTGCTGAAAAACACGTTTTGACACTTTCTGTACACTGGGGTTAAGGGCTGAGTGTGTGGGCTCTTCTGAGCCTTGCTGTTACAAGGAGATTCAGTTGCCTGAAAAAACGCGTTTATTTCGTGCTGAAAAACACGTTTTGAAAAGTGTGATGTTACTGCCCCATAACTTAAATGGGGTTGACCAAACTTGCAGAAACATGTTTATTTCTGCTGAAAAACACGTTTTGACCCTTTCTGCACACTGGGGTTAAGGGCTGAGTGTGTGGGCTCTTCTGAGCCTTGCTGTTACAAGGACATTCAGTTGTCTGAAAAAACGCGTTTATTTCGGGCTGAAAAACACGTTTTGAAAACTGTGATGTTACTGCCCCATAACTTACATGGGGTTGACCAAACTTGCAGAAACATGTTTATTTCTGCTGAAAAACACGTTTTGACCCTTTCTGCACACTGGGGTTAAGGGCTGAGTGTGTTGGCACTTCTGAGCCTTGCTGTTACAAGTATATTCAGCTGTCTGAAAAAACGTGTTTATTTCGGGCTGAAAAACACGTTTTGAAAAGTGTGATGTTACTGCCCCATAACTTACATGGGGTTGACCAAACTTGCAGAAACATGTTTATTTCTGCTGAAAAACACGTTTTGACCCTTTCTGCACACTGGGGTTAAGGGCTGAGTGTGTTGGCTCTTCTGAGCCTTGCTGTTACAAGTAGATTCAGCTGTCTGAAAAAACGAGTTTATTTCGGGCTGAAAAACACGTTTTGAAAAGTGTGATGTTACTGCCCCATAACTTACATGGGGTTGACCAAACTTGCAGAAACATGTTTATTTCTGCTGAAAAACACGTTTTGACCCTTTCTGCACACTGGGGTTAAGGGTTGAGTGTGTGGGCACTTCTGAGCAGTGGTGTTACAAGTAGATTCAGTTGTCTGAAAAAACGCGTTTATTTCGGGCTGAAAAACACGTTTTGAAAAGTGTGATGTTACTGCCCCATAACTTACATGGGGTTGACCAAACTTGCAGAAACATGTTTATTTCTGCTGAAAAACACGTTTTGACACTTTCTGTACACTGGGGTTAAGGGCTGAGTGTGTGGGCTCTTCTGAGCCTTGCTGTTACAAGGAGATTCAGTTGTCTGAAAAAACGCGTTTATTTCGGGCTGAAAAACACGTTTTGAAAAGTGTGATGTTACTGCCCCATAACTTACATGGGGTTGACCAAACTTGCAGAAACATGTTTATTTCTGCTGAAAAACACGTTTTGACCCTTTCTGCAAACTGGGGTTAAGGGCTGAGTGTGTTGGCACTTCTGAGCCTTGCTGTTACAAGTATATTCAGCTGTCTGAAAAAACGCGTTTATTTCGGGCTGAAAAACACGTTTTGAAAAGTGTGATGTTACTGCCCCATAACTTACATGGGGTAGACCAAACTTGCAGAAACATGTTTATTTCTGCTGAAAAACTCGTTTTGACACTTTCTGTACACTGGGGTTAAGGGCTGAGTGTGTGGGCACTTCTGAGCCTTGCTGTTACAAGTAGATTCAGTTGTCTGAAAAAACGCGTTTATTTCGGGCTGAAAAACACGTTTTGAAAAGTGTGATGTTACTGCCCCATAACTTACATGGGGTTGACCAAACTTGCAGAAACATGTTTATTTCTGCTGAAAAACACGTTTTGACCCTTTCTGCACACTGGGGTTAAGGGCTGAGTGTGTTGGCTCTTCTGAGCCTTGCTGTTACAAGTAGATTCAGCTGTCTGAAAAAACGAGTTTATTTCGGGCTGAAAAACACGTTTTGAAAAGTGTGATGTTACTGCCCCATAACTTACATGGGGTTGACCAAACTTGCAGAAACATGTTTATTTCTGCTGAAAAACACGTTTTGACACTTTCTGTACACTGGGGTTAAGGGCTGAGTGTGTGGGCTCTTCTGAGCCTTGCTGTTACAAGGAGATTCAGTTGCCTGAAAAAACGCGTTTATTTCGGGCTGAAAAACACGTTTTGAAAAGTGTGATGTTACTGCCCCATAACTTACATGGGGTTGACCAAACTTGCAGAAACATGTTTATTTCTGCTGAAAAACACGTTTTGACCCTTTCTGCACACTGGGGTTAAGGGTTGAGTGTGTGGGCACTTCTGAGCAGTGGTGTTACAAGTAGATTCAGTTGTCTGAAAAAACGCGTTTATTTCGGGCTGAAAAACACGTTTTGAAAAGTGTGATGTTACTGCCCCATAACTTACATGGGGTTGACCAAACTTGCAGAAACATGTTTATTTCTGCTGAAAAACACGTTTTGACCCTTTCTGCACACTGGGGTTAAGGGCTGAGTGTGTTGGCACTTCTGAGCCTTGCTGTTACAAGTATATTCAGCTGTCTGAAAAAACGTGTTTATTTCGGGCTGAAAAACACGTTTTGAAAAGTGTGATGTTACTGCCCCATAACTTACATGGGGTTGACCAAACTTGCAGAAACATGTTTATTTCTGCTGAAAAACACGTTTTGACACTTTCTGTACACTGGGGTTAAGGGTTGAGTGTGTGGGCACTTCTGAGCCTTGCTGTTACAAGTAGATTCAGTTGCCTGAAAAAACGCGTTTATTTCGGGCTGAAAAACACGTTTTGAAAAGTGTGATGTTACTGCCCCATAACTTACATGGGGTTGACCAAACTTGCAGAAACATGTTTATTTCTGCTGAAAAACACGTTTTGACCCTTTCTGCACACTGGGGTTAAGGGCTGAGTGTGTTGGCTCTTCTGAGCCTTGCTGTTACAAGTAGATTCAGCTGTATGAAAAAACGAGTTTATTTCGGGCTGAAAAACACGTTTTGAAAAGTGTGATGTTACTGCCCCATAACTTACATGGGGTTGACCAAACTTGCAGAAACATGTTTATTTCTGCTGAAAAACACGTTTTGACACTTTCTGTACACTGGGGTTAAGGGCTGAGTGTGTGGGCTCTTCTGAGCCTTGCTGTTACAAGGAGATTCAGTTGCCTGAAAAAACGCGTTTATTTCGGGCTGAAAAACACGTTTTGAAAAGTGTGATGTTACTGCCCCATAACTTACATGGGGTTGACCGAACTTGCAGAAACATGTTTATTTCTGCTGAAAAACACGTTTTGACACTTTCTGTACACTGGGGATAAGGGTTGAGTGTGTGGGCACTTCTGAGCCTTGCTGTTACAAGTAGATTCAGTTGCCTGAAAAAACGCGTTTATTTCGGGCTGAAAAACACGTTTTGAAAAGTGTGATGTTACTGCCCCATAACTTACATGGGGTTGACCAAACTTGCAGAAAAATGTTTATTTCTGCTGAAAAACACGTTTTGACAATTTCTGCACACTGGGGTTAAGGGCTGAGTGTGTGGGCTCTTTTGAGCCTTGCTGTTACAAGGAGATTCAGTTGTCTGAAAAAACGCGTTTATTTCGGGCTGAAAAACACGTTTTGAAAAGTGTGATGTTACTGCCCCATAACTTACATGGGGTTGACCAAACTTGCAGAAACATGTTTATTTCTGCTGAAAAACACGTTTTGACCCTTTCTGCACACTGGGGTTAAGGGTTGAGTGTGTGGGCACTTCTGAGCCTTGCTGTTACAAGTAGATTCAGTTGTCTGAAAAAACGCGTTTATTTCGGGCTGAAAAGCACGTTTTGAAAAGTGTGATGTTACTGCCCCATAACTTACATGGGGTTGACCAAACTTGCAGAAACATGTTTATTTCTGCTGAAAAACACGTTTTGACCCTTTCTGCACACTGGGGTTAAGGGCTGAGTGTGTTGGCACTTCTGAGCCTTGCTGTTACAAGTATATTCAGCTGTCTGAAAAAACCTGTTTATTTCGGGCTGAAAAACACGTTTTGAAAACTGTGATGTTACTGCCCCATAACTTACATGGGGTTGACCAAACTTGCAGAAACATGTTTATTTCTGCTGAAAAACACGTTTTGACCCTTTCTGCACACTGGGGTTAAGGGTTGAGTGTGTGGGCACTTCTGAGCAGTGGTGTTACAAGTAGATTCAGTTGTCTGAAAAAACGCGTTTATTTCGGGCTGAAAAACACGTTTTGAAAAGTGTGATGTTACTGCCCCATAACTTACATGGGGTTGACCAAACTTGCAGAAACATGTTTATATTTGCTGAAAAACACGTTTTGACACTTTCTGTACACTGGGGTTAAGGGCTGAGTGTGTGGGCTCTTCTGAGCCTTGCTGTTACAAGGAGATTCAGTTGCCTGAAAAAACGCGTTTATTTCGGGCTGAAAAACACGTTTTGAAAAGTGTGATGTTACTGCCCCATAACTTACATGGGGTTGACCGAACTTGCAGAAACATGTTTATTTCTGCTGAAAAACACGTTTTGACACTTTCTGTACACTGGGGTTAAGGGCTGAGTGTGTGGGCTCTTCTGAGCCTTGCTGTTACAAGGAGATTCAGTTGTCTGAAAAAACGCGTTTATTTCGGGCTGAAAAACACGTTTTGAAAAGTGTGATGTTACTGCCCCATAACTTACATGGGGTTGACCAAACTTGCAGAAACATGTTTATTTCTGCTGAAAAACACGTTTTGACCCTTTCTGCACACTGGGGTTAAGGGCTGAGTGTGTTGGCACTTCTGAGCCTTGCTGTTACAAGTATATTCAGCTGTCTGAAAAAACGTGTTTATTTCGGGCTGAAAAACACGTTTTGAAAAGTGTGATGTTACTGCCCCATAACTTACATGGGGTTGACCAAACTTGCAGAAACATGTTTATTTCTGCTGAAAAACACGTTTTGACACTATCTGTACACTGGGGTTAAGGGTTGAGTGTGTGGGCACTTCTGAGCCTTGCTGTTACAAGTAGATTCAGTTGCCTGAAAAAACGCGTTTATTTCGGGCTGAAAAACACGTTTTGAAAAGTGTGATGTTACTGCCCCATAACTTACATGGGGTTGACCAAACTTGCAGAAACATGTTTATTTCTGCTGAAAAACACGTTTTGACCCTTTCTGCACACTGGGGTTAAGGGTTGAGTGTGTGGGCACTTCTGAGCAGTGGTGTTACAAGTAGATTCAGTTGTCTGAAAAAACGCGTTTATTTCGGGCTGAAAAACACGTTTTGAAAAGTGTGATGTTACTGCCCCATAACTTACATGGGGTTGACCAAACTTGCAGAAACATGTTTATTTCTGCTGAAAAACACGTTTTGACACTTTCTGTACACTGGGGTTAAGGGCTGAGTGTGTGGGCACTTCTGAGCCTTGCTGTTACAAGTAGATTCAGTTGTCTGAAAAAACGCGTTTATTTCGGGCTGAAAAACACGTTTTGAAAAGTGTGATGTTACTGCCCCATAACTTACATGGGGTTGACCAAACTTGCAGAAACATGTTTATTTCTGCTGAAAAACACGTTTTGACCCTTTCTGCACACTGGGGTTAAGGGCTGAGTGTGTTGGCTCTTCTGAGCCTTGCTGTTACAAGTAGATTCAGCTGTATGAAAAAACGAGTTTATTTCGGGCTGAAAAACACGTTTTGAAAAGTGTGATGTTACTGCCCCATAACTTACATGGGGTTGACCAAACTTGCAGAAACATGTTTATTTCTGCTGAAAAACACGTTTTGACACTTTCTGTACACTGGGGTTAAGGGCTGAGTGTGTGGGCTCTTCTGAGCCTTGCTGTTACAAGGAGATTCAGTTGCCTGAAAAAACGCGTTTATTTTGGGCTGAAAAACACGTTTTGAAAAGTGTGATGTTACTGCCCCATAACTTACATGGGGTTGACCGAACTTGCAGAAACATGTTTATTTCTGCTGAAAAACACGTTTTGACACTTTCTGTACACTGGGGATAAGGGTTGAGTGTGTGGGCACTTCTGAGCCTTGCTGTTACAAGTAGATTCAGTTGCCTGAAAAAACGCGTTTATTTCGGGCTGAAAAACACGTTTTGAAAAGTGTGATGTTACTGCCCCATAACTTACATGGGGTTGACCAAACTTGCAGAAAAATGTTTATTTCTGCTGAAAAACACGTTTTGACAATTTCTGCACACTGGGGTTAAGGGCTGAGTGTGTGGGCTCTTTTGAGCCTTGCTGTTACAAGGAGATTCAGTTGTCTGAAAAAACGCGTTTATTTCGGGCTGAAAAACACGTTTTGAAAAGTGTGATGTTACTGCCCCATAACTTACATGGGGTTGACCAAACTTGCACAAACATGTTTATTTCTGCTGAAAAACACGTTTTGACCCTTTCTGCACACTGGGGTTAAGGGTTGAGTGTGTGGGCACTTCTGAGCAGTGGTGTTACAAGTAGATTCAGTTGTCTGAAAAAACGCGTTTATTTCGGGCTGAAAAACACGTTTTGAAAAGTGTGATGTTACTGCCCCATAACTTACATGGGGTTGACCAAACTTGCAGAAACATGTTTATATTTGCTGAAAAACACGTTTTGACACTTTCTGTACACTGGGGTTAAGGGCTGAGTGTGTGGGCTCTTCTGAGCCTTGCTGTTACAAGGAGATTCAGTTGCCTGAAAAAACGCGTTTATTTCGGGCTGAAAAACACGTTTTGAAAAGTGTGATGTTACTGCCCCATAACTTACATGGGGTTGACCGAACTTGCAGAAACATGTTTATTTCTGCTGAAAAACACGTTTTGACACTTTCTGTACACTGGGGTTAAGGGCTGAGTGTGTGGGCTCTTCTGAGCCTTGCTGTTACAAGGAGATTCAGTTGTCTGAAAAAACACGTTTATTTCGGGCTGAAAAACACGTTTTGAAAAGTGTGATGTTACTGCCCCATAACTTACATGGGGTTGACCAAACTTGCAGAAACATGTTTATTTCTGCTGAAAAACACGTTTTGACCCTTTCTGCACACTGGGGTTAAGGGCTGAGTGTGTTGGCACTTCTGAGCCTTGCTGTTACAAGTATATTCAGCTGTCTGAAAAAACGTGTTTATTTCGGGCTGAAAAACACGTTTTGAAAAGTGTGATGTTACTGCCCCATAACTTACATGGGGTTGACCAAACTTGCAGAAACATGTTTATTTCTGCTGAAAAACACGTTTTGACACTATCTGTACACTGGGGTTAAGGGTTGAGTGTGTGGGCACTTCTGAGCCTTGCTGTTACAAGTAGATTCAGTTGCCTGAAAAAACGCGTTTATTTCGGGCTGAAAAACACGTTTTGAAAAGTGTGATGTTACTGCCCCATAACTTACATGGGGTTGACCAAACTTGCAGAAACATGTTTATTTCTGCTGAAAAACACGTTTTGACCCTTTCTGCACACTGGGGTTAAGGGTTGAGTGTGTGGGCACTTCTGAGCAGTGGTGTTACAAGTAGATTCAGTTGTCTGAAAAAACGCGTTTATTTCGGGCTGAAAAACACGTTTTGAAAAGTGTGATGTTACTGCCCCATAACTTACATGGGGTTGACCAAACTTGCAGAAACATGTTTATTTCTGCTGAAAAACACGTTTTGACACTTTCTGTACACTGGGGTTAAGGGCTGAGTGTGTGGGCACTTCTGAGCCTTGCTGTTACAAGTAGATTCAGTTGTCTGAAAAAACGCGTTTATTTCGGGCTGAAAAACACGTTTTGAAAAGTGTGATGTTACTGCCCCATAACTTACATGGGGTTGACCAAACTTGCAGAAACATGTTTATTTCTGCTGAAAAACACGTTTTGACCCTTTCTGCACACTGGGGTTAAGGGCTGAGTGTGTTGGCTCTTCTGAGCCTTGCTGTTACAAGTAGATTCAGCTGTATGAAAAAACGAGTTTATTTCGGGCTGAAAAACACGTTTTGAAAAGTGTGATGTTACTGCCCCATAACTTACATGGGGTTGACCAAACTTGCAGAAAAATGTTTATTTCTGCTGAAAAACACGTTTTGACAATTTCTGCACACTGGGGTTAAGGGCTGAGTGTGTGGGCTCTTTTGAGCCTTGCTGTTACAAGGAGATTCAGTTGTCTGAAAAAACGCGTTTATTTCGGGCTGAAAAACACGTTTTGAAAAGTGTGATGTTACTGCCCCATAACTTACATGGGGTTGACCAAACTTGCACAAACATGTTTATTTCTGCTGAAAAACACGTTTTGACCCTTTCTGCACACTGGGGTTAAGGGTTGAGTGTGTGGGCACTTCTGAGCCTTGCTGTTACAAGTAGATTCAGTTGTCTGAAAAAACGCGTTTATTTCGGGCTGAAAAGCACGTTTTGAAAAGTGTGATGTTACTGCCCCATAACTTACATGGGGTTGACCAAACTTGCAGAAACATGTTTATTTCTGCTGAAAAACACGTTTTGACCCTTTCTGCACACTGGGGTTAAGGGCTGAGTGTGTTGGCACTTCTGAGCCTTGCTGTTACAAGTAGATTCAGCTGTCTGAAAAAACCTGTTTATTTCGGGCTGAAAAACACGTTTTGAAAACTGTGATGTTACTGCCCCATAACTTACATGGGGTTGACCAAACTTGCAGAAACATGTTTATTTCTGCTGAAAAACACGTTTTGACCCTTTCTGCACACTGGGGTTAAGGGTTGAGTGTGTGGGCACTTCTGAGCAGTGGTGTTACAAGTAGATTCAGTTGTCTGAAAAAACGCGTTTATTTCGGGCTGAAAAACACGTTTTGAAAAGTGTGATGTTACTGCCCCATAACTTACATGGGGTTGACCAAACTTGCAGAAACATGTTTATTTCTGCTGAAAAACACGTTTTGACCCTTTCTGCACACTGGGGTTAAGAGTTGAGTGTGTGGGCACTTCTGAGCCTTGCTGTTACAAGTAGATTCAGTTGTCTGAAAAAACGCGTTTATTTCGGGCTGAAAAACACGTTTTGAAAAGTGTGATGTTACTGCCCCATAACTTACATGGGGTTGACCAAACTTGCAGAAACATGTTTATTTCTGCTGAAAAACACGTTTTGACACTTTCTGTACACTGGGGTTAAGGGCTGAGTGCGTGGGCTCTTCTGAGCCTTGCTGTTACAAGTAGATTCAGCTGTCTGAAAAAACGTGTTTATTTCGGGCTGAAAAACACGTTTTGAAAAGTGTGATGTTACTGCCCCATAACTTACATGGGGTTGACCAAACTTGCAGAAACATGTTTATTTCTGCTGAAAAACACGTTTTGACAATTTCTGCACACTGGGGTTAAGGGCTGAGTGTGTGGGCTCTTTTGAGCCTTGCTGTTACAAGGAGATTCAGTTGCCTGAAAAAACGCGTTTATTTCGGGCTGAAAAACACGTTTTGAAAAGTGTGATGTTACTGCCCCATAACTTACATGGGGTTGACCAAACTTGCAGAAACATGTTTATTTCTGCTGAAAAACACGTTTTGACCCTTTCTGCACACTGGGGTTAAGGGCTGAGTGTGTTGGCTCTTCTGAGCCTTGCTGTTACAAGTAGATTCAGCTGTCTGAAAAAACGTGTTTATTTCGGGCTGAAAAACACTTTTTGAAAAGTGTGATGTTACTGCCCCATAACTTACATGGGGTTGACCAAACTTGCAGAAACATGTTTATTTCTGCAGAAAAACACGTTTTGACCCTTTCTGCACACTGGGGTTAAGGGTTGAGTGTGTGGGCACTTCTGAGCATTGCTGTTACAAGTAGATTCAGTTGTCTGAAAAAACGCGTTTATTTCGGGCTGAAAAACACGTTTTGAAAACTGTGATGTTACTGCCCCATAACTTACATGGGGTTGACCAAACTTGCAGAAACATGTTTATTTCTGCTGAAAAACACGTTTTGACCCTTTCTGCACACTGGGGTTAAGGGCTGAGTGTGTTGGCACTTCTGAGCCTTGCTGTTACAAGTAGATTCAGCTGTCTGAAAAAACGTGTTTATTTCGGGCTGAAAAACACGTTTTGAAAAGTGTGATGTTACTGCCCCATAACTTACATGGGGTTGACCAAACTTGCAGAAACATGTTTATTTCTGCTGAAAAACACGTTTTGACACTTTCTGTACACTGGGGTTAAGGGCTGAGTGTGTGGGCTCTTCTGAGCCTTGCTGTTACAAGGAGATTCAGTTGCCTGAAAAAACGCGTTTATTTCGTGCTGAAAAACACGTTTTGAAAAGTGTGATGTTACTGCCCCATAACTTAAATAGGGTTGACCAAACTTGCAGAAACATGTTTATTTCTGCTGAAAAACACGTTTTGACCCTTTCTGCACACTGGGGTTAAGGGCTGAGTGTGTGGGCTCTTCTGAGCCTTGCTGTTACAAGGAGATTCAGTTGTCTGAAAAAACGCGTTTATTTCGGGCTGAAAAACACGTTTTGAAAACTGTGATGTTACTGCCCCATAACTTACATGGGGTTGACCAAACTTGCAGAAACATGTTTATTTCTGCTGAAAAACACGTTTTGACCCTTTCTGCACACTGGGGTTAAGGGCTGAGTGTGTTGGCACTTCTGAGCCTTGCTGTTACAAGTAGATTCAGCTGTCTGAAAAAACGTGTTTATTTCGGGCTGAAAAACACGTTTTGAAAAGTGTGATGTTACTGCCCCATAACTTACATGGGGTTGACCAAACTTGCAGAAACATGTTTATTTCTGCTGAAAAACACGTTTTGACACTTTCTGTACACTGGGGTTAAGGGCTGAGTGTGTGGGCTCTTCTGAGCCTTGCTGTTACAAGGAGATTCAGTTGTCTGAAAAAACGCGTTTATTTCGGGCTGAAAAACACGTTTTGAAAAGTGTGATGTTACTGCCCCATAACTTACATGGGGTTGACCAAACTTGCAGAAACATGTTTATTTCTGCTGAAAAACACGTTTTGACCCTTTCTGCACACTGGGGTTAAGGGCTGAGTGTGTTGGCACTTCTGAGCCTTGCTGTTACAAGTATATTAAGCTGTCTGAAAAAACGTGTTTATTTCGGGCTGAAAAACACGTTTTGAAAAGTGTGATGTTACTGCCCCATAACTTACATGGGGTTGACCAAACTTGCAGAAACATGTTTATTTCTGCTGAAAAACACGTTTTGAGCCTTTCTGCACACTGGGGTTAAGGGCTGAGTGTGTTGGCTCTTCTGAGCCTTGCTGTTACAAGTAGATTCAGCTGTCTGAAAAAACGAGTTTATTTCGGGCTGAAAAACACGTTTTGAAAAGTGTGATGTTACTGCCCCATAACTTACATGGGGTTGACCAAACTTGCAGAAACATGTTTATTTCTGCTGAAAAACACGTTTTGACCCTTTCTGCACACTGGGGTTAAGGGTTGAGTGTGTGGGCACTTCTGAGCAGTGGTGTTACAAGTAGATTCAGTTGTCTGAAAAAACGCGTTTATTTCGGGCTGAAAAACACGTTTTGAAAAGTGTGATGTTACTGCCCCATAACTTACATGGGGTTGACCAAACTTGCAGAAACATGTTTATTTCTGCTGAAAAACACGTTTTGACACTTTCTGTACACTGGGGTTAAGGGCTGAGTGTGTGGGCTCTTCTGAGCCTTGCTGTTACAAGGAGATTCAGTTGCCTGAAAAAACGCGTTTATTTCGGGCTGAAAAACACGTTTTGAAAAGTGTGATGTTACTGCCCCATAACTTACATGGGGTTGACCAAACTTGCAGAAACATGTTTATTTCTGCTGAAAAACACGTTTTGACACTTTCTGTACACTGGGGTTAAGGGCTGAGTGTGTGGGCTCTTCTGAGCCTTGCTGTTACAAGGAGATTCAGTTGTCTGAAAAAACGCGTTTATTTCGGGCTGAAAAACACGTTTTGAAAAGTGTGATGTTACTGCCCCATAACTTACATGGGGTTGACCAAACTTGCAGAAACATGTTTATTTCTGCTGAAAAACACGTTTTGACACTTTCTGTACACTGGGGTTAAGGGCTGAGTGTGTGGGCTCTTCTGAGCCTTGCTGTTACAAGGAGATTCAGTTGTCTGAAAAAACGCGTTTATTTCGGGCTGAAAAACACGTTTTGAAAAGTGTGATGTTACTGCCCCATAACTTACATGGGGTTGACCAAACTTGCAGAAACATGTTTATTTCTGCTGAAAAACACGTTTTGACCCTTTCTGCACACTGGGGTTAAGGGTTGAGTGTGTGGGCACTTCTGAGCAGTGGTGTTACAAGTAGATTCAGTTGTCTGAAAAAACGCGTTTATTTCGGGCTGAAAAACACGTTTTGAAAAGTGTGATGTTACTGCCCCATAACTTACATGGGGTTGACCAAACTTGCAGAAACATGTTTATTTCTGCTGAAAAACACGTTTTGACACTTTCTGTACACTGGGGTTAAGGGCTGAGTGTGTGGGCTCTTCTGAGCCTTGCTGTTACAAGGAGATTCAGTTGCCTGAAAAAACGCGTTTATTTCGGGCTGAAAAACACGTTTTGAAAAGTGTGATGTTACTGCCCCATAACTTACATGGGGTTGACCAAACTTGCAGAAACATGTTTATTTCTGCTGAAAAACACGTTTTGACACTTTCTGTACACTGGGGTTAAGGGCTGAGTGTGTGGGCTCTTCTGAGCCTTGCTGTTACAAGGAGATTCAGTTGTCTGAAAAAACGCGTTTATTTCGGGCTGAAAAACACGTTTTGAAAAGTGTGATGTTACTGCCCCATAACTTACATGGGGTTGACCAAACTTGCAGAAACATGTTTATTTCTGCTGAAAAACACGTTTTGACACTTTCTGTACACTGGGGTTAAGGGCTGAGTGTGTGGGCTCTTCTGAGCCTTGCTGTTACAAGGAGATTCAGTTGTCTGAAAAAACGCGTTTATTTCGGGCTGAAAAACACGTTTTGAAAAGTGTGATGTTACTGCCCCATAACTTACATGGGGTTGACCAAACTTGCAGAAACATGTTTATTTCTGCTGAAAAACACGTTTTGACCCTTTCTGCAAACTGGGGTTAAGGGCTGAGTGTGTTGGCACTTCTGAGCCTTGCTGTTACAAGTATATTCAGCTGTCTGAAAAAACGCGTTTATTTCGGGCTGAAAAACACGTTTTGAAAAGTGTGATGTTACTGCCCCATAACTTACATGGGGTTGACCAAACTTGCAGAAACATGTTTATTTCTGCTGAAAAACACGTTTTGACCCTTTCTGCAAACTGGGGTTAAGGGCTGAGTGTGTTGGCACTTCTGAGCCTTGCTGTTACAAGTATATTCAGCTGTCTGAAAAAACGCGTTTATTTCGGGCTGAAAAACACGTTTTGAAAAGTGTGATGTTACTGCCCCATAACTTACATGGGGTTGACCAAACTTGCAGAAACATGTTTATTTCTGCTGAAAAACACGTTTTGACACTTTCTGTACACTGGGGTTAAGGGCTGAGTGTGTGGGCACTTCTGAGCCTTGCTGTTACAAGTAGATTCAGTTGTCTGAAAAAACGCGTTTATTTCGGGCTGAAAAACACGTTTTGAAAAGTGTGATGTTACTGCCCCATAACTTACATGGGGTTGACCAAACTTGCAGAAACATGTTTATTTCTGCTGAAAAACACGTTTTGACCCTTTCTGCACACTGGGGTTAAGGGCTGAGTGTGTTGGCTCTTCTGAGCCTTGCTGTTACAAGTAGATTCAGCTGTCTGAAAAAACGAGTTTATTTCGGGCTGAAAAACACGTTTTGAAAAGTGTGATGTTACTGCCCCATAACTTACATGGGGTTGACCAAACTTGCAGAAACATGTTTATTTCTGCTGAAAAACACGTTTTGACACTTTCTGTACACTGGGGTTAAGGGCTGAGTGTGTGGGCTCTTCTGAGCCTTGCTGTTACAAGGAGATTCAGTTGCCTGAAAAAACGCGTTTATTTCGGGCTGAAAAACACGTTTTGAAAAGTGTGATGTTACTGCCCCATAACTTACATGGGGTTGACCAAACTTGCAGAAACATGTTTATTTCTGCTGAAAAACACGTTTTGACCCTTTCTGCACACTGGGGTTAAGGGTTGAGTGTGTGGGCACTTCTGAGCAGTGGTGTTACAAGTAGATTCAGTTGTCTGAAAAAACGCGTTTATTTCGGGCTGAAAAACACGTTTTGAAAAGTGTGATGTTACTGCCCCATAACTTACATGGGGTTGACCAAACTTGCAGAAACATGTTTATATTTGCTGAAAAACACGTTTTGACACTTTCTGTACACTGGGGTTAAGGGCTGAGTGTGTGGGCTCTTCTGAGCCTTGCTGTTACAAGGAGATTCAGTTGCCTGAAAAAACGCGTTTATTTCGGGCTGAAAAACACGTTTTGAAAAGTGTGATGTTACTGCCCCATAACTTACATGGGGTTGACCGAACTTGCAGAAACATGTTTATTTCTGCTGAAAAACACGTTTTGACACTTTCTGTACACTGGGGTTAAGGGCTGAGTGTGTGGGCTCTTCTGAGCCTTGCTGTTACAAGGAGAGTCAGTTGTCTGAAAAAACGCGTTTATTTCGGGCTGAAAAACACGTTTTGAAAAGTGTGATGTTACTGCCCCATAACTTACATGGGGTTGACCAAACTTGCAGAAACATGTTTATTTCTGCTGAAAAACACGTTTTGACCCTTTCTGCAAACTGGGGTTAAGGGCTGAGTGTGTTGGCACTTCTGAGCCTTGCTGTTACAAGTATATTCAGCTGTCTGAAAAAACGCGTTTATTTCGGGCTGAAAAACACGTTTTGAAAAGTGTGATGTTACTGCCCCATAACTTACATGGGGTTGACCAAACGTGCAGAAACATGTTTATTTCTGCTGAAAAACACGTTTTGACCCTTTCTGCACACTGGGGTTAAGGGCTGAGTGTGTTGGCTCTTCTGAGCCTTGCTGTTACAAGTAGATTCAGCTGTCTGAAAAAACGAGTTTATTTCGGGCTGAAAAACACGTTTTGAAAAGTGTGATGTTACTGCCCCATAACTTACATGGGGTTGACCAAACTTGCAGAAACATGTTTATTTCTGCTGAAAAACACGTTTTGACACTTTCTGTACACTGGGGTTAAGGGCTGAGTGTGTGGGCTCTTCTGAGCCTTGCTGTTACAAGGAGATTCAGTTGCCTGAAAAAACGCGTTTATTTCGGGCTGAAAAACACGTTTTGAAAAGTGTGATGTTACTGCCCCATAACTTACATGGGGTTGACCAAACTTGCAGAAACATGTTTATTTCTGCTGAAAAACACGTTTTGACACTTTCTGTACACTGGGGTTAAGGGTTGAGTGTGTGGGCACTTCTGAGCCTTGCTGTTACAAGTAGATTCAGTTGTCTGAAAAAACGCGTTTATTTCGGGCTGAAAAACACGTTTTGAAAAGTGTGATGTTACTGCCCCATAACTTACATGGGGTTGACCAAACTTGCAGAAACATGTTTATTTCTGCTGAAAAACACGTTTTGACCCTTTCTGCACACTGGGGTTAAGGGCTGAGTGTGTTGGCTCTTCTGAGCCTTGCTGTTACAAGTAGATTCAGCTGTCTGAAAAAACGAGTTTATTTCGGGCTGAAAAACACGTTTTGAAAAGTGTGATGTTACTGCCCCATAACTTACATGGGGTTGACCAAACTTGCAGAAACATGTTTATTTCTGCTGAAAAACACGTTTTGACACTTTCTGTACACTGGGGTTAAGGGCTGAGTGTGTGGGCTCTTCTGAGCCTTGCTGTTACAAGGAGATTCAGTTGCCTGAAAAAACGCGTTTATTTCGGGCTGAAAAACACGTTTTGAAAACTGTGATGTTACTGCCCCATAACTTACATGGGGTTGACCAAACTTGCAGAAACATGTTTATTTCTGCTGAAAAACACGTTTTGACACTTTCTGTACACTGGGGTTAAGGGCTGAGTGTGTGGGCTCTTCTGAGCCTTGCTGTTACAAGGAGATTCAGTTGTCTGAAAAAACGCGTTTATTTCGGGCTGAAAAACACGTTTTGAAAAGTGTGATGTTACTGCCCCATAACTTACATGGGGTTGACCAAACTTGCAGAAACATGTTTATTTCTGCTGAAAAACACGTTTTGACCCTTTCTGCACACTGGGGTTAAGGGCTGAGTGTGTTGGCACTTCTGAGCCTTGCTGTTACAAGTATATTCAGCTGTCTGAAAAAACGTGTTTATTTCGGGCTGAAAAACACGTTTTGAAAAGTGTGATGTTACTGCCCCATAACTTACATGGGGTTGACCAAACTTGCAGAAACATGTTTATTTCTGCTGAAAAACACGTTTTGACACTTTCTGTACACTGGGGTTAAGGGTTGAGTGTGTGGGCACTTCTGAGCCTTGCTGTTACAAGTAGATTCAGTTGCCTGAAAAAACGCGTTTATTTCGGGCTGAAAAACACGTTTTGAAAAGTGTGATGTTACTGCCCCATAACTTACATGGGGTTGACCAAACTTGCAGAAACATGTTTATTTCTGCTGAAAAACACGTTTTGACCCTTTCTGCACACTGGGGTTAAGGGCTGAGTGTGTTGGCACTTCTGAGCCTTGCTGTTACAAGTAGATTCAGCTGTCTGAAAAAACGTGTTTATTTCGGGCTGAAAAACACGTTTTGAAAAGTGTGATGTTACTGCCCCATAACTTACATGGGGTTGACCAAACTTGCAGAAACATGTTTATTTCTGCTGAAAAACACGTTTTGACAATTTCTGCACACTCTGGTTAAGGGCTGAGTGTGTGGGCTCTTTTGAGCCTTGCTGTTACAAGGAGATTCAGTTGCCTGAAAAAACGCGTTTATTTCGGGCTGAAAAACACGTTTTGAAAAGTGTGATGTTACTGCCCCATAACTTACATGGGGTTGACCAAACTTGCAGAAACATGTTTATTTCTGCTGAAAAACACGTTTTGACACTTTCTGTACACTGGGGTTAAGGGCTGAGTGTGTGGGCTCTTCTGAGCCTTGCTGTTACAAGGAGATTCAGTTGTCTGAAAAAACGCGTTTATTTCGGGCTGAAAAACACGTTTTGAAAAGTGTGATGTTACTGCCCCATAACTTACATGGGGTTGACCAAACTTGCAGAAACATGTTTATTTCTGCTGAAAAACACGTTTTGACCCTTTCTGCACACTGGGGTTAAGGGTTGAGTGTGTGGGCACTTCTGAGCCTTGCTGTTACAAGTAGATTCAGTTGTCTGAAAAAACGCGTTTATTTCGGGCTGAAAAACACGTTTTGAAAAGTGTGATGTTACTGCCCCATAACTTACATGGGGTTGACCAAACTTGCAGAAACATGTTTATTTCTGCTGAAAAACACGTTTTGACCCTTTCTGCACACTGGGGTTAAGGGCTGAGTGTGTTGGCACTTCTGAGCCTTGCTGTTACAAGTAGATTCAGCTGTCTGAAAAAACGTGTTTATTTCGGGCTGAAAAACACGTTTTGAAAAGTGTGATGTTACTGCCCCATAACTTACATGGGGTTGACCAAACTTGCAGAAACATGTTTATTTCTGCTGAAAAACACGTTTTGACAATTTCTGCACACTGGGGTTAAGGGCTGAGTGTGTGGGCTCTTTTGAGCCTTGCTGTTACAAGGAGATTCAGTTGCCTGAAAAAACGCGTTTATTTCGGGCTGAAAAACACGTTTTGAAAAGTGTGATGTTACTGCCCCATAACTTACATGGGGTTGACCAAACTTGCAGAAACATGTTTATTTCTGCTGAAAAACACGTTTTGACCCTTTCTGCACACTGGGGTTAAGGGTTGAGTGTGTGGGCACTTCTGAGCAGTGGTGTTACAAGTAGATTCATTTGCCTGAAAAAAACGCGTTTATTTCGGGCTGAAAAACACGTTTTGAAAACTGTGATGTTACTGCCCCATAACTTACATGGGGTTGACCAAACTTACAGAAACATGTTTATTTCTGCTGAAAAACACGTTTTGACCCTTTCTGCACACTGGGGTTAAGGGCTGAGTGTGTTGGCTCTTCTGAGCCTTGCTGTTACAAGTAGATTCAGCTGTCTGAAAAAACGTGTTTATTTCGGGCTGAAAAACACGTTTTGAAAGGTGTGATGTTACTGCCCCATAACTTACATGGGGTTGACCAAACTTGCAGAAACATGTTTATTTCAGCTGAAAAACACGTTTTGACACTTTCTGTACACTGGGGTTAAGGGCTGAGTGTGTGGGCTCTTCTGAGCCTTGCTGTTACAAGGAGATTCAGTTGTCTGAAAAAACGCGTTTATTTCGGGCTGAAAAACACGTTTTGAAAAGTGTGATGTTACTGCCCCATAACTTACATGTGGTTGACCAAACTTGCAGAAACATGTTTATTTCTGCTGAAAAACACGTTTTGACCCTTTCTGCACACTGGGGTTAAGGGTTGAGTGTGTGGGCATTTCTGAGCCTTGCTGTTACAAGTAGATTCAGTTGTCTGAAAAAACGCGTTTATTTCGGGCTGAAAAACATGTTTTGAAAAGTGTGATGTTACTGCCCCATAACTTACATGGGGTTGACCAAACTTGCAGAAACATGTTTATTTCTGCTGAAAAACACGTTTTGACCCTTTCTGCACACTGGGGTTAAGGGCTGAGTGTGTTGGCACTTCTGAGCCTTGCTGTTACAAGTAGATTCAGCTGTCTGAAAAAACGTGTTCATTTCGGGCTGAAAAACACGTTTTGAAAAGTGTGATGTTACTGCCCCATAACTTACATGGGGTTGACCAAACTTGCAGAAACATGTTTATTTCTGCTGAAAAACACGTTTTGACAATTTCTGCACACTGGGGTTAAGGGCTGAGTGTGTGGGCTCTTTTGAGCCTTGCTGTTACAAGGAGATTCAGTTGCCTGAAAAAACGCGTTTATTTCGGGCTGAAAAACACGTTTTGAAAAGTGTGATGTTACTGCCCCATAACTTACATGGGGTTGACCAAACTTGCAGAAACATGTTTATTTCTGCTGAAAAACACGTTTTGACCCTTTCTGCACACTGGGGTTAAGGGCTGAGTGTGTTGGCACTTCTGAGCCTTGCTGTTACAAGTAGATTCAGCTGTCTGAAAAAACGTGTTCATTTCGGGCTGAAAAACACGTTTTGAAAAGTTTGATGTTACTGCCCCATAACTTACATGGGGTTGACCAAACTTACAGAAACATGTTTATTTCTGCTGAAAAACACGTTTTGACCCTTTCTGCACACTGGGGTTAAGGGCTGAGTGTGTTGGCTCTTCTGAGCCTTGCTGTTACAAGTAGATTCAGCTGTCTGAAAAAACATGTTTATTTCAGGCTGAAAAACACGTTTTGAAAAGTGTGATGTTACTGCCCCATAACTTACATGGGGTTGACCAAACTTGCAGAAACATGTTTATTTCTGCTGAAAAACACGTTTTGACACTTTCTGTACACTGGGGTTAAGGGCTGAGTGTGTGGGCTCTTCTGAGCCTTGCTGTTACAAGGAGATTCATTTGCCTGAAAAAAACGCGTTTATTTCGGGCTGAAAAACACGTTTTGAAAACTGTGATGTTACTGCCCCATAACTTACATGGGGTTGACCAAACTTACAGAAACATGTTTATTTCTGCTGAAAAACACGTTTTGACCCTTTCTGCACACTGGGGTTAAGGGCTGAGTGTGTTGGCTCTTCTGAGCCTTGCTGTTACAAGTAGATTCAGCTGTCTGAAAAAACGTGTTTATTTCGGGCTGAAAAACACGTTTTGAAAGGTGTGATGTTACTGCCCCATAACTTACATGGGGTTGACCAAACTTGCAGAAACATGTTTATTTCAGCTGAAAAACACATTTTGACACTTTCTGTACACTGGGGTTAAGGGCTGAGTGTGTGGGCTCTTCTGAGCCTTGCTGTTACAAGGAGATTCAGTTGTCTGAAAAAACGCGTTTATTTCGGGCTGAAAAACACGTTTTGAAAAGTGTGATGTTACTGCCCCATAACTTACATGGGGTTGACCAAACTTGCAGAAACATGTTTATTTCTGCTGAAAAACACGTTTTGACCCTTTCTGCACACTGGGGTTAAGGGTTGAGTGTGTGGGCATTTCTGAGCCTTGCTGTTACAAGTAGATTCAGTTGTCTGAAAAAACGCGTTTATTTCGGGCTGAAAAACACGTTTTGAAAAGTGTGATGTTACTGCCCCATAACTTACATGGGGTTGACCAAACTTGCAGAAACATGTTTATTTCTGCTGAAAAACACGTTTTGACCCTTTCTGCACACTGGGGTTAAGGGCTGAGTGTGTTGGCACTTCTGAGCCTTGCTGTTACAAGTAGATTCAGCTGTCTGAAAAAACGTGTTCATTTCGGGCTGAAAAACACGTTTTGAAAAGTGTGATGTTACTGCCCCATAACTTACATGGGGTTGACCAAACTTGCAGAAACATGTTTATTTCTGCTGAAAAACACGTTTTGACAATTTCTGCACACTGGGGTTAAGGGCTGAGTGTGTGGGCTCTTTTGAGCCTTGCTGTTACAAGGAGATTCAGTTGCCTGAAAAAACGCGTTTATTTCGGGCTGAAAAACACGTTTTGAAAAGTGTGATGTTACTGCCCCATAACTTACATGGGGTTGACCAAACTTGCAGAAACATGTTTATTTCTGCTGAAAAACACGTTTTGACCCTTTCTGCACACTGGGGTTAAGGGCTGAGTGTGTTGGCACTTCTGAGCCTTGCTGTTACAAGTAGATTCAGCTGTCTGAAAAAACGTGTTCATTTCGGGCTGAAAAACACGTTTTGAAAAGTTTGATGTTACTGCCCCATAACTTACATGGGGTTGACCAAACTTACAGAAACATGTTTATTTCTGCTGAAAAACACGTTTTGACCCTTTCTGCACACTGGGGTTAAGGGCTGAGTGTGTTGGCTCTTCTGAGCCTTGCTGTTACAAGTAGATTCAGCTGTCTGAAAAAACATGTTTATTTCGGGCTGAAAAACACGTTTTGAAAAGTGTGATGTTACTGCCCCATAACTTACATGGGGTTGACCAAACTTGCAGAAACATGTTTATTTCAGCTGAAAAACACGTTTTGACACTTTCTGTACACTGGGGTTAAGGGCTGAGTGTGTGGGCTCTTCTGAGCCTTGCTGTTACAAGGAGATTCAGTTGTCTGAAAAAACGCGTTTATTTCGGGCTGAAAAACACGTTTTGAAAAGTGTGATGTTACTGCCCCATAACTTACATGGGGTTGACCAAACTTGCAGAAACATGTTTATTTCTGCTGAAAAACACGTTTTGACCCTTTCTGCACACTGGGGTTAAGGGTTGAGTGTGTGGGCACTTCTGAGCCTTGCTGTTACAAGTAGATTCAGTTGTCTGAAAAAACGCGTTTATTTCGGGCTGAAAAACACGTTTTGAAAAGTGTGATGTTACTGCCCCATAACTTACATGGGGTTGACCAAACTTGCAGAAACATGTTTATTTCTGCTGAAAAACACGTTTTGACAATTTCTGCACACTGGGGTTAAGGGCTGAGTGTGTGGGCTCTTTTGAGCCTTGCTGTTACAAGGAGATTCAGTTGCCTGAAAAAACGCGTTTATTTCGGGCTGAAAAACACGTTTTGAAAAGTGTGATGTCACTGCCCGATAACTTACATGGGGTTGACCAAACTTGCAGAAACATGTTTATTTCTGCTGAAAAACACGTTTTGACCCTTTCTGCACACTGGGGTTAAGGGTTGAGTGTGTGGGCACTTCTGAGCATTGCTGTTACAAGTAGATTCAGTTGTCTGAAAAAACGCGTTTATTTCGGGCTGAAAAACACGTTTTGAAAACTGTGATGTTACTGCCCCATAACTTACATGGGGTTGACCAAACTTGCAGAAACATGTTTATTTCTGCTGAAAAACACGTTTTGACCCTTTCTGCACACTGGGGTTAAGGGCTGAGTGTGTTGGCACTTCTGAGCCTTGCTGTTACAAGTAGATTCAGCTGTCTGAAAAAACGTGTTTATTTCGGGCTGAAAAACACGTTTTGAAAAGTGTGATGTTACTGCCCCATAACTTACATGGGGTTGACCAAACTTGCAGAAACATGTTTATTTCTGCTGAAAAACACGTTTTGACAATTTCTGCACACTCTGGTTAAGGGCTGAGTGTGTGGGCTCTTTTGAGCCTTGCTGTTACAAGGAGATTCAGTTGCCTGAAAAAACGCGTTTATTTCGGGCTGAAAAACACGTTTTGAAAAGTGTGATGTTACTGCCCCATAACTTACATGGGGTTGACCAAACTTGCAGAAACATGTTTATTTCTGCTGAAAAACACGTTTTGACCCTTTCTGCACACTGGGGTTAAGGGTTGAGTGTGTGGGCACTTCTGAGCCTTGCTGTTACAAGTAGATTCAGTTGTCTGAAAAAACGCGTTTATTTCGGGCTGAAAAACACGTTTTGAAAAGTGTGATGTTACTGCCCCATAACTTACATGGGGTTGACCAAACTTGCAGAAACATGTTTATTTCTGCAGAAAAACACGTTTTGACCCTTTCTGCACACTGGGGTTAAGGGTTGAGTGTGTGGGCACTTCTGAGCATTGCTGTTACAAGTAGATTCAGTTGTCTGAAAAAACGCGTTTATTTCGGGCTGAAAAACACGTTTTGAAAACTGTGATGTTACTGCCCCATAACTTACATGGGGTTGACCAAACTTGCAGAAACATGTTTATTTCTGCTGAAAAACACGTTTTGACCCTTTCTGCACACTGGGGTTAAGGGCTGAGTGTGTTGGCACTTCTGAGCCTTGCTGTTACAAGTAGATTCAGCTGTCTGAAAAAACGTGTTTATTACGGGCTGAAAAACACGTTTTGAAAAGTGTGATGTTACTGCCCCATAACTTACATGGGGTTGACCAAACTTGCAGAAACATGTTTATTTCTGCTGAAAAACACGTTTTGACCCTTTCTGCACACTGGGGTTAAGGGTTGAGTGTGTGGGCACTTCTGAGCCTTGCTGTTACAAGTAGATTCAGTTGTCTGAAAAAACGCGTTTATTTCGGGCTGAAAAACACGTTTTGAAAAGTGTGATGTTACTGCCCCATAACTTACATGGGGTTGACCAAACTTGCAGAAACATGTTTATTTCTGCTGAAAAACACGTTTTGACCCTTTCTGCACACTGGGGTTAAGGGCTGAGTGTGTTGGCACTTCTGAGCCTTGCTGTTACAAGTATATTCAGCTGTCTGAAAAAACGTGTTTATTTCGGGCTGAAAAACACGTTTTGAAAAGTGTGATGTTACTGCCCCATAACTTACATGGGGTTGACCAAACTTGCAGAAACATGTTTATTTCTGCTGAAAAACACGTTTTGACCCTTTCTGCACACTGGGGTTAAGGGCTGAGTGTGTTGGCTCTTCTGAGCCTTGCTGTTACAAGTAGATTCAGCTGTCTGAAAAAACGAGTTTATTTCGGGCTGAAAAACACGTTTTGAATAGTGTGATGTTACTGCCCCATAACTTACATGGGGTTGACCAAACTTGCAGAAACATGTTTATTTCTGCTGAAAAACACGTTTTGACCCTTTCTGCACACTGGGGTTAAGGGTTGAGTGTGTGGGCACTTCTGAGCAGTGGTGTTACAAGTAGATTCAGTTGTCTGAAAAAACGCGTTTATTTCGGGCTGAAAAACACGTTTTGAAAAGTGTGATGTTACTGCCCCATAACTTACATGGGGTTGACCAAACTTGCAGAAACATGTTTATTTCTGCTGAAAAACACGTTTTGACACTTTCTGTACACTGGGGTTAAGGGCTGAGTGTGTGGGCTCTTCTGAGCCTTGCTGTTACAAGGAGATTCAGTTGCCTGAAAAAAACGCGTTTATTTCGGGCTGAAAAACACGTTTTGAAAAGTGTGATGTTACTGCCCCATAACATACATGGGGTTGACCAAATTTGCAGAAACATGTTTATTTCTGCTGAAAAACACGTTTTGACACTTTCTGTACACTGGGGTTAAGGGCTGAGTGTGTGAGCTCTTCTGAGCCTTGCTGTTACAAGGAGATTCAGTTGTCTGAAAAAACGCGTTTATTTCGGGCTGAAAAACACGTTTTGAAAAGTGTGATGTTACTGCCCCATAACTTACATGGGGTTGACCAAACTTGCAGAAACATGTTTATTTCTGCTGAAAAACACGTTTTGACCCTTTCTGCACACTGGGGTTAAGGGTTGAGTGTGTGGGCACTTCTGAGCAGTGGTGTTACAAGTAGATTCAGTTGTCTGAAAAAACGCGTTTATTTCGGGCTGAAAAACACGTTTTGAAAAGTGTGATGTTACTGCCCCATAACTTACATGGGGTTGACCAAACTTGCAGAAACATGTTTATTTCTGCTGAAAAACACGTTTTGACACTTTCTGTACACTGGGGTTAAGGGCTGAGTGTGTGGGCTCTTCTGAGCCTTGCTGTTACAAGGAGATTCAGTTGCCTGAAAAAACGCGTTTATTTCGGGCTGAAAAACACGTTTTGAAAAGTGTGATGTTACTGCCCCATAACTTACATGGGGTTGACCAAATTTGCAGAAACATGTTTATTTCTGCTGAAAAACACGTTTTGACACTTTCTGTACACTGGGGTTAAGGGCTGAGTGTGTGAGCTCTTCTGAGCCTTGCTGTTACAAGGAGATTCAGTTGTCTGAAAAAACGCGTTTATTTCGGGCTGAAAAACACGTTTTGAAAAGTGTGATGTTACTGCCCCATAACTTACATGGGGTTGACCAAACTTGCAGAAACATGTTTATTTCTGCTGAAAAACACGTTTTGACCCTTTCTGCACACTGGGGTTAAGGGCTGAGTGTGTTGGCTCTTCTGAGTCTTGCTGTTACAAGTAGATTCAGCTGTCTGAAAAAACGAGTTTATTTCGGGCTGAAAAACACGTTTTGAAAAGTGTGATGTTACTGCCCCATAACTTACATGGGGTTGACCAAACTTGCAGAAACATGTTTATTTCTGCTGAAAAACACGTTTTGACACTTTCTGTACACTGGGGTTAAGGGCTGAGTGTGTGGGCTCTTCTGAGCCTTGCTGTTACAAGGAGATTCAGTTTGCCTGAAAAAACGCGTTTATTTCGGGCTGAAAAACACGTTTTGAAAAGTGTGATGTTACTGCCCCATAACTTACATGGGGTTGACCAAACTTGCAGAAACATGTTTATTTCTGCTGAAAAACACGTTTTTGACCCTTTCTGCACACTGGGGTTAAGGGTTGAGTGTGTGGGCACTTCTGAGCAGTGGTGTTACAAGTAGATTCAGTTGTCTGAAAAAACGCGTTTATTTCGGGCTGAAAAACACGTTTTGAAAAGTGTGATGTTACTGCCCCATAACTTACATGGGGTTGACCAAACTTGCAGAAACATGTTTATATTTGCTGAAAAACACGTTTTGACACTTTCTGTACACTGGGGTTAAGGGCTGAGTGTGTGGGCTCTTCTGAGCCTTGCTGTTACAAGGAGATTCAGTTGCCTGAAAAAACGCGTTTATTTCGGGCTGAAAAACACGTTTTGAAAAGTGTGATGTTACTGCCCCATAACTTACATGGGGTTGACCGAACTTGCAGAAACATGTTTATTTCTGCTGAAAAACACGTTTTGACACTTTCTGTACACTGGGGTTAAGGGCTGAGTGTGTGGGCTCTTCTGAGCCTTGCTGTTACAAGGAGATTCAGTTGTCTGAAAAAACGCGTTTATTTCGGGCTGAAAAACACGTTTTGAAAAGTGTGATGTTACTGCCCCATAACTTACATGGGGTTGACCAAACTTGCAGAAACATGTTTATTTCTGCTGAAAAACACGTTTTGACCCTTTCTGCACACTGGGGTTAAGGGTTGAGTGTGTGGGCACTTCTGAGCCTTGCTGTTACAAGTAGATTCAGTTGTCTGAAAAAACGCGTTTATTTCGGGCTGAAAAACACGTTTTGAAAGTGTGATGTTACTGCCCCATAACTTACATGGGGTTGACCAAACTTGCAGAAACATGTTTATTTCTGCAGAAAAACACGTTTTGACCCTTTCTGCACACTGGGGTTAAGGGTTGAGTGTGTGGGCACTTCTGAGCATTGCTGTTACAAGTAGATTCAGTTGTCTGAAAAAACGCGTTTATTTCGGGCTGAAAACACGTTTTGAAAACTGTGATGTTACTGCCCCATAACTTACATGGGGTTGACCAAACTTGCAGAAACATGTTTATTTCTGCTGAAAAACACGTTTTGACCCTTTCTGCACACTGGGGTTAAGGGCTGAGTGTGTTGGCACTTCTGAGCCTTGCTGTTACAAGTAGATTCAGCTGTCTGAAAAAACGTGTTTATTACGGGCTGAAAACACGTTTTGAAAAGTGTGATGTTACTGCCCCATAACTTACATGGGGTTGACCAAACTTGCAGAAACATGTTTATTTCTGCTGAAAAACACGTTTTGACCCTTTCTGCACACTGGGGTTAAGGGTTGAGTGTGTGGGCACTTCTGAGCCTTGCTGTTACAAGTAGATTCAGTTGTCTGAAAAAACGCGTTTATTTCGGGCTGAAAAACACGTTTTGAAAAGTGTGATGTTACTGCCCCATAACTTACATGGGGTTGACCAAACTTGCAGAAACATGTTTATTTCTGCTGAAAAACACGTTTTGACCCTTTCTGCACACTGGGGTTAAGGGCTGAGTGTGTTGGCACTTCTGAGCCTTGCTGTTACAAGTATATTCAGCTGTCTGAAAAAACGTGTTTATTTCGGGCTGAAAAACACGTTTTGAAAAGTGTGATGTTACTGCCCCATAACTTACATGGGGTTGACCAAACTTGCAGAAACATGTTTATTTCTGCTGAAAAACACGTTTTGACCCTTTCTGCACACTGGGGTTAAGGGCTGAGTGTGTTGGCTCTTCTGAGCCTTGCTGTTACAAGTAGATTCAGCTGTCTGAAAAAACGAGTTTATTTCGGGCTGAAAAACACGTTTTGAATAGTGTGATGTTACTGCCCCATAACTTACATGGGGTTGACCAAACTTGCAGAAACATGTTTATTTCTGCTGAAAAACACGTTTTGACCCTTTCTGCACACTGGGGTTAAGGGTTGAGTGTGTGGGCACTTCTGAGCAGTGGTGTTACAAGTAGATTCAGTTGTCTGAAAAAACGCGTTTATTTCGGGGCTGAAAAACACGTTTTGAAAAGTGTGATGTTACTGCCCCATAACTTACATGGGGTTGACCAAACTTGCAGAAACATGTTTATTTCTGCTGAAAAACACGTTTTGACACTTTCTGTACACTGGGGTTAAGGGCTGAGTGTGTGGGCTCTTCTGAGCCTTGCTGTTACAAGGAGATTCAGTTGCCTGAAAAAACGCGTTTATTTCGGGCTGAAAAACACGTTTTGAAAAGTGTGATGTTACTGCCCATAACATACATGGGGTTGACCAAATTTGCAGAAACATGTTTATTTCTGCTGAAAAACACGTTTTGACACTTTCTGTACACTGGGGTTAAGGGCTGAGTGTGTGAGCTCTTCTGAGCCTTGCTGTTACAAGGAGATTCAGTTGTCTGAAAAAACGCGTTTATTTCGGGCTGAAAAACACGTTTTGAAAAGTGTGATGTTACTGCCCCATAACTTACATGGGGTTGACCAAACTTGCAGAAACATGTTTATTTCTGCTGAAAAACACGTTTTGACCCTTTCTGCACACTGGGGTTAAGGGTTGAGTGTGTGGGCACTTCTGAGCAGTGGTGTTACAAGTAGATTCAGTTGTCTGAAAAAACGCGTTTATTTCGGGCTGAAAAACACGTTTTGAAAAGTGTGATGTTACTGCCCCATAACTTACATGGGGTTGACCAAACTTGCAGAAACATGTTTATTTCTGCTGAAAAACACGTTTTGACACTTTCTGTACACTGGGGTTAAGGGCTGAGTGTGTGGGCTCTTCTGAGCCTTGCTGTTACAAGGAGATTCAGTTGCCTGAAAAAACGCGTTTATTTCGGGCTGAAAAACACGTTTTGAAAAGTGTGATGTTACTGCCCCATAACTTACATGGGGTTGACCAAATTTGCAGAAACATGTTTATTTCTGCTGAAAAACACGTTTTGACACTTTCTGTACACTGGGGTTAAGGGCTGAGTGTGTGAGCTCTTCTGAGCCTTGCTGTTACAAGGAGATTCAGTTGTCTGAAAAAACGCGTTTATTTCGGGCTGAAAAACACGTTTTGAAAAGTGTGATGTTACTGCCCCATAACTTACATGGGGTTGACCAAACTTGCAGAAACATGTTTATTTCTGCTGAAAAACACGTTTTGACCCTTTCTGCACACTGGGGTTAAGGGCTGAGTGTGTTGGCTCTTCTGAGTCTTGCTGTTACAAGTAGATTCAGCTGTCTGAAAAAACGAGTTTATTTCGGGCTGAAAAACACGTTTTGAAAAGTGTGATGTTACTGCCCCATAACTTACATGGGGTTGACCAAACTTGCAGAAACATGTTTATTTCTGCTGAAAAACACGTTTTGACACTTTCTGTACACTGGGGTTAAGGGCTGAGTGTGTGGGCTCTTCTGAGCCTTGCTGTTACAAGGAGATTCAGTTGCCTGAAAAAACGCGTTTATTTCGGGCTGAAAAACACGTTTTGAAAAGTGTGATGTTACTGCCCCATAACTTACATGGGGTTGACCAAACTTGCAGAAACATGTTTATTTCTGCTGAAAAACACGTTTTGACCCTTTCTGCACACTGGGGTTAAGGGTTGAGTGTGTGGGCACTTCTGAGCAGTGGTGTTACAAGTAGATTCAGTTGTCTTGAAAAAACGCGTTTATTTCGGGCTGAAAAACACGTTTTGAAAAGTGTGATGTTACTGCCCCATAACTTACATGGGGTTGACCAAACTTGCAGAAACATGTTTATATTTGCTGAAAAACACGTTTTGACACTTTCTGTACACTGGGGTTAAGGGCTGAGTGTGTGGGCTCTTCTGAGCCTTGCTGTTACAAGGAGATTCAGTTGCCTGAAAAAACGCGTTTATTTCGGGCTGAAAAACACGTTTTTGAAAAGTGTGATGTTACTGCCCCATAACTTACATGGGGTTGACCGAACTTGCAGAAACATGTTTATTTCTGCTGAAAAACACGTTTTGACACTTTCTGTACACTGGGGTTAAGGGCTGAGTGTGTGGGCTCTTCTGAGCCTTGCTGTTACAAGGAGATTCAGTTGTCTGAAAAACGCGTTTATTTCGGGCTGAAAAACACGTTTTGAAAAGTGTGATGTTACTGCCCCATAACTTACATGGGGTTGACCAAACTTGCAGAAACATGTTTATTTCTGCTGAAAAACACGTTTTGACCCTTTCTGCAAACTGGGGTTAAGGGCTGAGTGTGTTGGCTCTTCTGAGCCTTGCTGTTACAAGTAGATTCAGCTGTCTGAAAAAACGAGTTTATTTCGGGCTGAAAAACACGTTTTGAAAAGTGTGATGTTACTGCCCCATAACTTACATGGGGTTGACCAAACTTGCAGAAACATGTTTATTTCTGCTGAAAAACACGTTTTGACACTTTCTGTACACTGGGGTTAAGGGCTGAGTGTGTGGGCTCTTCTGAGCCTTGCTGTTACAAGGAGATTCAGTTGCCTGAAAAAACGCGTTTATTTCGGGCTGAAAAACACGTTTTGAAAAGTGTGATGTTACTGCCCCATAACTTACATGGGGTTGACCAAACTTGCAGAAACATGTTTATTTCTGCTGAAAAACACGTTTTGACACTTTCTGTACACTGGGGTTAAGGGCTGAGTGTGTGGGCTCTTCTGAGCCTTGCTGTTACAAGGAGATTCAGTTGTCTGAAAAAACGCGTTTATTTCGGGCTGAAAAACACGTTTTGAAAAGTGTGATGTTACTGCCCCATAACTTACATGGGGTTGACCAAACTTGCAGAAACATGTTTATTTCTACTGAAAAACACGTTTTGACCCTTTCTGCACACTGGGGTTAAGGGCTGAGTGTGTTGGCACTTCTGAGCCTTGCTGTTACAAGTATATTCAGCTGTCTGAAAAACGTGTTTATTTCGGGCTGAAAAAACACGTTTTGAAAAGTGTGATGTTACTGCCCCATAACTTACATGGGGTTGACCAAACTTGCAGAAACATGTTTATATTTGCTGAAAAACACGTTTTGACACTTTCTGTACACTGGGGTTAAGGGCTGAGTGTGTGGGCTCTTCTGAGCCTTGCTGTTACAAGGAGATTCAGTTGCCTGAAAAAACGCGTTTATTTCGGGCTGAAAAACACGTTTTGAAAAGTGTGATGTTACTGCCCATAACTTACATGGGGTTGACCAAACTTGCAGAAACATGTTTATTTCTGCTGAAAAACACGTTTTGACACTTTCTGTACACTGGGGTTAAGGGTTGAGTGTGTGGGCACTTCTGAGCCTTGCTGTTACAAGTAGATTCAGTTGCCTGAAAAAACGCGTTTATTTCGGGCTGAAAAACACGTTTTGAAAAGTGTGATGTTACTGCCCCATAACTTACATGGGGTTGACCAAACTTGCAGAAACATGTTTATTTCTGCTGAAAAACACGTTTTGACCCTTTCTGCACACTGGGGTTAAGGGCTGAGTGTGTTGGCACTTCTGAGCCTTGCTGTTACAAGTAGATTCAGCTGTCTGAAAAAACGTGTTTATTTCGGGCTGAAAAACACGTTTTGAAAAGTGTGATGTTACTGCCCCATAACTTACATGGGGTTGACCAAACTTGCAGAAACATGTTTATTTCTGCTGAAAAACACGTTTTGACACTTTCTGTACACTGGGGGTTAAGGGCTGAGTGTGTGGGCTCTTCTGAGCCTTGCTGTTACAAGGAGATTCAGTTGTCTGAAAAAACGCGTTTATTTCGGGCTGAAAAAACACGTTTTGAAAAGTGTGATGTTAC
>NW_027168254.1:0-49058 GCF_040954835.1 Lepisosteus oculatus
GAAATAAACATGTTTCTGCAAGTTTGGTCAACCCCCCCCCCCCCCCCCCATGTAAGTTAGGGGGCAGTTACAGCAGCTTTTTCAAAACGTGTTTTTCAGCCCGAAATAAACGCCTTTTTCAGACAACTGAATCACTATGTTAACTGCAAAGCTCAGAAGAGCCCACACACTCAGCTCTTAACCCACAGTGCAGAAAGTGTTAAAACATGTTTTTCAGCAGAAATAAACATGTTTCTGCAAGTTTGGTCAACCCCATGTAAGTTATGGGGCAGTAACAGCACTTTTTCAAACGTGTTTTTCAGCCCGAAATAAACACGTTTTTTCAGACACTGAATCCCTATGTAACTGCAAGGTTCAGAAGAGCCCACACACTCTGCTCTTAACCCCAGTGTGCAGAAAGTGTCAAAACGTGTTTTTCAGCAGAAATAAACATGTTTCTGCAAGTTTGGTCAACCCCATGTAAGTTATGGGGCAGTTACAGTACACTTTTCAAAACGTGTTTTTCAGCCCGAAATAAACACGTTTTTTCAGACAACTGAATCCCTATGTAACTGCAAAGGCTCAGAAGAGCCCACACACTCTGCTCTTAACCCCAGTGTGCAGAAAGTTTCAAAACTGTTTTTCAGCAGAAATAAACATGTTTCTGGAAGTTTGGTCAACCCCATGTAAGTTATGGGGCAGTTACAGCACTTTTTTCAAAACGTGTTTTTCAGCCCGAAAATAAACGCGTTTTTTCAGACAACTGAATCCCTATGTAACTGCAAAGCTCAGAAGAGCCCACACACTCAGCTCTTAACCCCAGTGTGCAGAAAGTGTCAACACATGTTTTTCAGCAGAAATAAACATGTTTCTGCAAGTTTGGTCAACCCCATGTAAGTTATGGGGCAGTTACAGCACTTTTTTCAAAACGTGTTTTTCAGCCCGAAATAAACGCCTTTTTTCAGACAACTGAATCACTATGTAACTGCAAAGCTCAGAAGAGCCCACACACTCAGCTCTTAACCCCAGTGTGCAGAAAGTTCAAAACATGTTTTTCAGCAGAAATAAACATGTTTCTGCAAGTTTGGTCAACCCCATGTAAGTTATGGGGCAGTAACAGCACTTTTTTTCAAAAACGTGTTTTTCAGCCCGAAATAAACACGTTTTTTCAGACAACTGAAATCCCTATGTAACTGCAAAGCTCAGAAGAGCCCACACACTCAGCTCTTAACCCCACTGTGCAGAAAGTGTTAAAACATGTTTTTCAGCAGAAATAAACATGTTTCTGCAAGTTTGGTCAACCCCATGTAAGTTATGGGGCAGTTACAGTACACTTTTTCAAAACGTGTTTTTCAGCCCGAAATAAACACGTTTTTTCAGACAACTGAATCCCTATGTAACTGCAAGGCTCAGAAGAGCCCACACACTCAGCTCTTAACCCCAGTGTGCAGAAAGTGTCAAAACATGTTTTTCAGCAGAAATAAACATGTTTCTGCAAGTTTGGTCAACCCCATGTAAGTTATGGGGCAGTTACAGCACTTTTTTTCAAACGTGTTTTCAGCCCGAAATAAACGCGTTTTTCAGACAACTGAATCCCTATGTAACATGCAAAGCTCAGAAGAGCCCACACACTCAGCTCTTAACCCCAGTGTGCAGAAAAGTGTCACACATGTTTTCAGCAGAATAAGATTCTGCAAGGTGTGGTCAACCCCATGTAAGTTATGGGGCAGTTACAGCACTTTTTTCAAAAACGTGTTTTTCAGCCCGAAATAAACGCCTTTTTTCAGACAACTTGAATCACTATGTAACTGCAAAGCTCAGAAGAGCCCACACACTCAGCTCTTAACCCCAGTGTGCAAAAGTGGTCAAAACATGTTTTTCAGCAGAAATAAACATGTTTTCCAAGTTTGGTCAACCCCATGTAAGTTATGGGGCAGTAACAGCACTTTTTTCAAAACGTGTTTTTCAGCCAGAAATAAACACGTTTTTTCAGACAACTGAATCCCTATGTAACTGCAAGGTTCAGAAGAGCCCACACACTCTGCTCTTAACCCCAGTGTGCAGAAAGTGTCAAAAACGTGTTTTTCAGCAGAAATAAACATGTTTCTGCAAGTTTGGTCACCCCATGTAAGTTATGGGGCAGTTACAGCACTTTTTTCAAAAACGTGTTTTTCAGCCCGAAATAAACGCCTTTTTTCAGACAACTGAATCCCTATGTAACTGCAAAGCTCAGAAGAGCCCACACACTCAGCTCTTAACCCCACTGTGCAGAAAGTGTTAAAACAGTTTTTCAGCAGAAATAAACATGTTTCTGCAAGTTTGGTCAACCCCATGTAAGTTATGGGGCAGTTACAGTACACTTTTCAAAACGTGTTTTTCAGCCCGAAATAAACACGTTTTTTCAGACAACTGAATCCCTATGTAACTGCAAGGCTCAGAAGAGCCCACACACTCAGCTCTTAACCCCAGTTTGCAAAAGTGTCAAAACATGTTTTCAGCAGAAATAAACATGTTTCTGCAAGTTTGGTCAACCCCATGTAAGTTATGGGGCAGTAACAGCACTTTTTTCAAAACGTGTTTTTCAGCCCGAAATAAACGCGTTTTTTCAGACAACTGAATCCCTATGTAACTGCAAAGCTCAGAAGAGCCCACACACTCAGCTCTAACCCCAGTGTGCAGAGAGGTCAACACATGTTTTTCAGCAGAAATAAACATGTTTCTGCAAGTTTGGTCAACCCATGTAAGTTATGGGGCAGTTACAGCACTTTTTTCAAAACGTGTTTTTCAGCCCGAAATAAACGCCTTTTTTCAGACAACTGAATCACTATGTAACTGCAAAGCTCAGAAGAGCCCACACACTCAGCTCTTAACCCCAGTGTGCAGAAAGTGTCAAAACATGTTTTTCAGCAGAAATAAACATGTTTGCTGCAAGTTTGGTCAACCCCATGTAAGTTATGGGGCAGTAACAGCACTTTTTTCAAAACGTGTTTTTCAGCCCGAAATAAACACGTTTTTTCAGACAACTGAATCCCTATGTAACTGCAAGGTTCAGAAGAGCCCACACACTCTGCTCTTAACCCCAGTGTGCAGAAAGTGTCAAAACGTGTTTTTCAGCAGAAATAAACATGTTTCTGCAAGTTTGGTCAACCCCATGTAAGTTATGGGGCAGTAACAGCACTTTTTTCAAAACGTGTTTTTCAGCCCGAAATAAACGCCTTTTTTCAGACATCTGATCCCTATGTAACTGCAAAGCTCAGAAGAGCCCACACACTCAGCTCTTAAACCCTACTGTGCAGAAAGTGTTAAAACATGTTTTTCAGCAGAAATAAACATGTTTCTGCAAGTTTGGTCAACCCCATGTAAGTTATGGGGCAGTTACAGTACACTTTTCAAAACGTGTTTTTCAGCCCGAAATAAACACGTTTTTTCAGACAACTGAATCCCTATGTAACTGCAAGGCTCAGAAGAGCCCACACACTCTGCTCTTAACCCCAGTGTGCAGAAAGTGTCAAAACGTGTTTTTCAGCAGAAATAAACATGTTTCTGCAAGTTTGGTCGACCCCATGTAAGTTATGGGGCAGTAACAGCACTTTTTTCAAAACGTGTTTTTCAGCCCGAAATAAACGCCTTTTTTCAGACAACTGAATCCCTATGTAACTGCAAAGCTCAGAAGAGCCCACACACTCTGCTCTTAACCCCAGTGTGCAGAAAGTGTCAACACATGTTTTTCAGCAGAAATAAACATGTTTCTGCAAGTTTGGTCAACCCCATGTAAGTTATGGGGCAGTTACAGTACACTTTTCAAAACGTGTTTTTCAGCCCGAAATAAACACGTTTTTTCAGACAACTGAATCCCTATGTAACTGCAAGGCTTAGAAGAGCCCACACACTCTGCTCTTAACCCCAGTGTGCAGAAAGTTTCAAAACGTGTTTTTCAGCAGAAATAAACATGTTTCTGGAAGTTTGGTCAACCCCATGTAAGTTATGGGGCAGTTACAGCACTTTTTTCAAAACGTGTTTTTCAGCCCGAAATAAACGCGTTTTTTCAGACAACTGAATCCCTATGTAACTGCAAAGCTCAGAAGAGCCCACACACTCAGCTCTTAACCCCAGTGTGCAGAAAGTGTCAACACATGTTTTTCAGCAGAAATAAACATGTTTCTGCAAGTTTGGTCAACCCCATGTAAGTTATGGGGCAGTTACAGTACACTTTTCAAAACGTGTTTTTCAGCCCGAAATAAACGCCTTTTTTCAGACAACTGAATCCCTATGTAACTGCAAAGCTCAGAAGAGCCCACACACTCAGCTCTTAACCCCAGTGTGCAGAAAGTGTCAAAACATGTTTTTCAGCAGAAATAAACATGTTTCTGCAAGTTTGGTCAACCCCATGTAAGTTATGGGGCAGTAACAGCACTTTTTTCAAAACGTGTTTTTCAGCCCGAAATAAACGCGTTTTTTCAGACAACTGAATCCCTATGTAACTGCAAAGCTCAGAAGAGCCCACACACTCAGCTTTTAACCCCAGTGTGCAGAGAGTGTCCACACATGTTTTTCAGCAGAAATAAACATGTTTCTGCAAGTTTGGTCAACCCCATGTAAGTTATGGGGCAGTTACAGCACTTTTTTCAAAACGTGTTTTTCAGCCCGAAATAAACGCGTTTTTTCAGACAACTGAATCCCTATGTAACTGCAAAGCTCAGAAGAGCCCACACACTCAGCTCTTAACCCCAGTGTGCAGAAAGTGTCAACACATGTTTTTCAGCAGAAATAAACATGTTTCTGCAAGTTTGGTCAACCCCATGTAAGTTATGGGGCAGTTACAGCACTTTTTTCAAAACGTGTTTTTCAGCCCGAAATAAACGCCTTTTTTCAGACAACTGAATCACTATGTAACTGCAAAGCTCAGAAGAGCCCACACACTCAGCTCTTAACCCCAGTGTGCAGAAAGTGTCAAAACATGTTTTTCAGCAGAAATAAACATGTTTCTGCAAGTTTGGTCAACCCCATGTAAGTTATGGGGCAGTAACAGCACTTTTTTCAAAACGTGTTTTTCAGCCCGAAATAAACACGTTTTTTCAGACAACTGAATCCCTATGTAACTGCAAGGTTCAGAAGAGCCCACACACTCTGCTCTTAACCCCAGTGTGCAGAAAGTGTCAAAACGTGTTTTTCAGCAGAAATAAACATGTTTCTGCAAGTTTGGTCAACCCCATGTAAGTTATGGGGCAGTAACAGCACTTTTTTCAAAACGTGTTTTTCAGCCCGAAATAAACGCCTTTTTTCAGACATCTGAATCCCTATGTAACTGCAAAGCTCAGAAGAGCCCACACACTCAGCTCTTAACCCTACTGTGCAGAAAGTGTTAAAACATGTTTTTCAGCAGAAATAAACATGTTTCTGCAAGTTTGGTCAACCCCATGTAAGTTATGGGGCAGTTACAGTACACTTTTCAAAACGTGTTTTTCAGCCCGAAATAAACACGTTTTTTCAGACAACTGAATCCCTATGTAACTGCAAGGCTCAGAAGAGCCCACACTGTCAGCTCTTAACCCCAGTGTGCAGAAAGTGTCAACACATGTTTTTCAGCAGAAATAAACATGTTTCTGCAAGTTTGGTCAACCCCATGTAAGTTATGGGGCAGTTACAGCACTTTTTTCAAAACGTGTTTTTCAGCCCGAAATAAACGCCTTTTTTCAGACAACTGAATCACTATGTAACTGCAAAGCTCAGAAGAGCCCACACACTCAGCTCTTAACCCCAGTGTGCAGAAAGTGTCAAAACATGTTTTTCAGCAGAAATAAACATGTTTCTGCAAGTTTGGTCAACCCCATGTAAGTTATGGGGCAGTAACAGCACTTTTTTCAAAACGTGTTTTTCAGCCCGAAATAAACACGTTTTTTTCAGACAACTGAATCCCTATGTAACTGCAAGGTTCAGAAGAGCCCAAACACTCTGCTCTTAACCCCAGTGTGCAGAAAGTGTCAAAACGTGTTTTTCAGCAGAAATAAACATGTTTCTGCAAGTTTGGTCAACCCCATGTAAGTTATGGGGCAGTAACAGCACTTTTTTCAAAACGTGTTTTTCAGCCCGAAATAAACGCCTTTTTTCAGACATCTGAATCCCTATGTAACTGCAAAGCTCAGAAGAGCCCACACACTCAGCTCTTAACCCTACTGTGCAGAAAGTGTTAAAACATGTTTTTCAGCAGAAATAAACATGTTTCTGCAAGTTTGGTCAACCCCATGTAAGTTATGGGGCAGTTACAGTACACTTTTCAAAACGTGTTTTTCAGCCCGAAATAAACACGTTTTTTCAGACAACTGAATCCCTATGTAACTGCAAGGCTCAGAAGAGCCCACACACTCTGCTCTTAACCCCAGTGTGCAGAAAGTGTCAAAACTTGTTTTTCAGCAGAAATAAACATGTTTCTGCAAGTTTGGTCGACCCCATGTAAGTTATGGGGCAGTAACAGCACTTTTTTCAAAACGTGTTTTTCAGCCCGAAATAAACGCCTTTTTTCAGACAACTGAATCCCTATGTAACTGCAAAGCTCAGAAGAGCCCACACACTCAGCTCTTAACCCCACTGTGCAGAAAGTGTTAAAACATGTTTTTCAGCAGAAATAAACATGTTTCTGCAAGTTTGGTCAACCCCATGTAAGTTATGGGGCAGTTACAGTACACTTTTCAAAACGTGTTTTTCAGCCCGAAATAAACACGTTTTTTCAGACAACTGAATCCCTATGTAACTGCAAGGCTCAGAAGAGCCCACACACTCAGCTCTTAACCCCAGTGTGCAGAAAGTGTCAAAACATGTTTTTCAGCAGAAATAAACATGTTTCTGCAAGTTTGGTCAACCCCATGTAAGTTATGGGGCAGTAACAGCACTTTTTTCAAAACGTGTTTTTCAGCCCGAAATAAACGCGTTTTTTCAGACAACTGAATCCCTATGTAACTGCAAAGCTCAGAAGAGCCCACACACTCAGCTCTTAACCCCAGTGTGCAGAGAGTGTCAACACATGTTTTTCAGCAGAAATAAACATGTTTCTGCAAGTTTGGTCAACCCCATGTAAGTTATGGGGCAGTTACAGCACTTTTTTCAAAACGTGTTTTTCAGCCCGAAATAAACGCGTTTTTTCAGACAACTGAATCCCTATGTAACTGCAAAGCTCAGAAGAGCCCACACACTCAGCTCTTAACCCCAGTGTGCAGAAAGTGTCAACACATGTTTTTCAGCAGAAATAAACATGTTTCTGCAAGTTTGGTCAACCCCATGTAAGTTATGGGGCAGTTACAGCACTTTTTTCAAAACGTGTTTTTCAGCCCGAAATAAACGCCTTTTTTCAGACAACTGAATCACTATGTAACTGCAAAGCTCAGAAGAGCCCACACACTCAGCTCTTAACCCCAGTGTGCAGAAAGTGTCAAAACATGTTTTTCAGCAGAAATAAACATGTTTCTGCAAGTTTGGTCAACCCCATGTAAGTTATGGGGCAGTAACAGCACTTTTTTCAAAACGTGTTTTTCAGCCCGAAATAAACACGTTTTTTCAGACAACTGAATCCCTATGTAACTGCAAGGTTCAGAAGAGCCCACACACTCTGCTCTTAACCCCAGTGTGCAGAAAGTGTCAAAACGTGTTTTTCAGCAGAAATAAACATGTTTCTGCAAGTTTGGTCAACCCCATGTAAGTTATGGGGCAGTTACAGCACTTTTTTCAAAACGTGTTTTTCAGCCCGAAATAAACGCCTTTTTTCAGACAACTGAATCCCTATGTAACTGCAAAGCTCAGAAGAGCCCACACACTCAGCTCTTAACCCCACTGTGCAGAAAGTGTTAAAACATGTTTTTCAGCAGAAATAAACATGTTTCTGCAAGTTTGGTCAACCCCATGTAAGTTATGGGGCAGTTACAGTACACTTTTCAAAACGTGTTTTTCAGCCCGAAATAAACACGTTTTTTCAGACAACTGAATCCCTATGTAACTGCAAGGCTCAGAAGAGCCCACACACTCAGCTCTTAACCCCAGTGTGCAGAAAGTGTCAAAACATGTTTTTCAGCAGAAATAAACATGTTTCTGCAAGTTTGGTCAACCCCATGTAAGTTATGGGGCAGTAACAGCACTTTTTTCAAAACGTGTTTTTCAGCCCGAAATAAACGCGTTTTTTCAGACAACTGAATCCCTATGTAACTGCAAAGCTCAGAAGAGCCCACACACTCAGCTCTTAACCCCAGTGTGCAGAGAGTGTCAACACATGTTTTTCAGCAGAAATAAACATGTTTCTGCAAGTTTGGTCAACCCCATGTAAGTTATGGGGCAGTTACAGCACTTTTTTCAAAACGTGTTTTTCAGCCCGAAATAAACGCGTTTTTTCAGACAACTGAATCCCTATGTAACTGCAAAGCTCAGAAGAGCCCACACACTCAGCTCTTAACCCCAGTGTGCAGAAAGTGTCAACACATGTTTTTCAGCAGAAATAAACATGTTTCTGCAAGTTTGGTCAACCCCATGTAAGTTATGGGGCAGTTACAGCACTTTTTTCAAAACGTGTTTTTCAGCCCGAAATAAACGCCTTTTTTCAGACAACTGAATCACTATGTAACTGCAAAGCTCAGAAGAGCCCACACACTCAGCTCTTAACCCCAGTGTGCAGAAAGTGTCAAAACATGTTTTTCAGCAGAAATAAACATGTTTCTGCAAGTTTGGTCAACCCCATGTAAGTTATGGGGCAGTAACAGCACTTTTTTCAAAACGTGTTTTTCAGCCCGAAATAAACGCGTTTTTTCAGACAACTGAATCCCTATGTAACTGCAAGGCTCAGAAGAGCCCACACACTCTGCTCTTAACCCCAGTGTGCAGAAAGTGTCAAAACGTGTTTTTCAGCAGAAATAAACATGTTTCTGCAAGTTTGGTCAACCCCATGTAAGTTATGGGGCAGTAACAGCACTTTTTTCAAAACGTGTTTTTCAGCCCGAAATAAACGCCTTTTTTCAGACAACTGAATCCCTATGTAACTGCAAGGGTCAGAAGAGCCCACACACTCTGCTCTTAACCCCAGTGTGCAGAAAGTGTCAAAACGTGTTTTTCAGCAGAAATAAACATGTTTCTGCAAGTTTGGTCAACCCCATGTAAGTTATGGGGCAGTTACAGTACACTTTTCAAAACGTGTTTTTCAGCCCGAAATAAACGCCTTTTTTCAGACAACTGAATCCCTATGTAACTGCAAAGCTCAGAAGAGCCCACACACTCAGCTCTTAACCCCAGTGTGCAGAAAGTTTCAAAACATGTTTTTCAGCAGAAATAAACATGTTTCTGCAAGTTTGGTCAACCCCATGTAAGTTATGGGGCAGTTACAGTACACTTTTCAAAACGTGTTTTTCAGCCCGAAATAAACACGTTTTTTCAGACAACTGAATCCCTATGTAACTGCAAGGCTTAGAAGAGCCCACACACTCTGCTCTTAACCCCAGTGTGCAGAAAGTTTCAAAACGTGTTTTTCAGCAGAAATAAACATGTTTCTGGAAGTTTGGTCAACCCCATGTAAGTTATGGGGCAGTTACAGCACTTTTTTCAAAACGTGTTTTTCAGCCCGAAATAAACGCGTTTTTTCAGACAACTGAATCCCTATGTAACTGCAAAGCTCAGAAGAGCCCACACACTCAGCTCTTAACCCCAGTGTGCAGAAAGTGTCAACACATGTTTTTCAGCAGAAATAAACATGTTTCTGCAAGTTTGGTCAACCCCATGTAAGTTATGGGGCAGTTACAGCACTTTTTTCAAAACGTGTTTTTCAGCCCGAAATAAACGCCTTTTTTCAGACAACTGAATCACTATGTAACTGCAAAGCTCAGAAGAGCCCACACACTCAGCTCTTAACCCCAGTGTGCAGAAAGTGTCAAAACATGTTTTTCAGCAGAAATAAACATGTTTCTGCAAGTTTGGTCAACCCCATGTAAGTTATGGGGCAGTAACAGCACTTTTTTCAAAACGTGTTTTTCAGCCCGAAATAAACACGTTTTTTCAGACAACTGAATCCCTATGTAACTGCAAGGTTCAGAAGAGCCCACACACTCTGCTCTTAACCCCAGTGTGCAGAAAGTGTCAAAACGTGTTTTTCAGCAGAAATAAACATGTTTCTGCAAGTTTGGTCAACCCCATGTAAGTTATGGGGCAGTAACAGCACTTTTTTCAAAACGTGTTTTTCAGCCCGAAATAAACGCCTTTTTTCAGACATCTGAATCCCTATGTAACTGCAAAGCTCAGAAGAGCCCACACACTCAGCTCTTAACCCTACTGTGCAGAAAGTGTTAAAACATGTTTTTCAGCAGAAATAAACATGTTTTTGCAAGTTTGGTCAACCCCATGTAAGTTATGGGGCAGTTACAGTACACTTTTCAAAACGTGTTTTTCAGCCCGAAATAAACACGTTTTTTCAGACAACTGAATCCCTATGTAACTGCAAGGCTCAGAAGAGCCCACACACTCTGCTCTTAACCCCAGTGTGCAGAAAGTGTCAAAACGTGTTTTTCAGCAGAAATAAACATGTTTCTGCAAGTTTGGTCGACCCCATGTAAGTTATGGGGCAGTAACAGCACTTTTTTCAAAACGTGTTTTTCAGCCCGAAATAAACGCCTTTTTTCAGACAACTGAATCCCTATGTAACTGCAAAGCTCAGAAGAGCCCACACACTCTGCTCTTAACCCCAGTGTGCAGAAAGTGTCAACACATGTTTTTCAGCAGAAATAAACATGTTTCTGCAAGTTTGGTCAACCCCATGTAAGTTATGGGGCAGTTACAGTACACTTTTCAAAACGTGTTTTTCAGCCCGAAATAAACACGTTTTTTCAGACAACTGAATCCCTATGTAACTGCAAGGCTTAGAAGAGCCCACACACTCTGCTCTTAACCCCAGTGTGCAGAAAGTTTCAAAACGTGTTTTTCAGCAGAAATAAACATGTTTCTGGAAGTTTGGTCAACCCCATGTAAGTTATGGGGCAGTTACAGCACTTTTTTCAAAACGTGTTTTTCAGCCCGAAATAAACGCGTTTTTTCAGACAACTGAATCCCTATGTAACTGCAAAGCTCAGAAGAGCCCACACACTCAGCTCTTAACCCCAGTGTGCAGAAAGTGTCAACACGTGTTTTTCAGCAGAAATAAACATGTTTCTGCAAGTTTGGTCAACCCCATGTAAGTTATGGGGCAGTTACAGTACACTTTTCAAAACGTGTTTTTCAGCCCGAAATAAACGCCTTTTTTCAGACAACTGAATCCCTATGTAACTGCAAAGCTCAGAAGAGCCCACACACTCAGCTCTTAACCCCAGTGTGCAGAAAGTGTCAAAACATGTTTTTCAGCAGAAATAAACATGTTTCTGCAAGTTTGGTCAACCCCATGTAAGTTATGGGGCAGTAACAGCACTTTTTTCAAAACGTGTTTTTCAGCCCGAAATAAACGCGTTTTTTCAGACAACTGAATCCCTATGTAACTGCAAAGCTCAGAAGAGCCCACACACTCAGCTCTTAACCCCAGTGTGCAGAGAGTGTCCACACATGTTTTTCAGCAGAAATAAACATGTTTCTGCAAGTTTGGTCAACCCCATGTAAGTTATGGGGCAGTTACAGCACTTTTTTCAAAACGTGTTTTTCAGCCCGAAATAAACGCGTTTTTTCAGACAACTGAATCCCTATGTAACTGCAAAGCTCAGAAGAGCCCACACACTCAGCTCTTAACCCCAGTGTGCAGAAAGTGTCAACACATGTTTTTCAGCAGAAATAAACATGTTTCTGCAAGTTTGGTCAACCCCATGTAAGTTATGGGGCAGTTACAGCACTTTTTTCAAAACGTGTTTTTCAGCCCGAAATAAACGCCTTTTTTCAGACAACTGAATCACTATGTAACTGCAAAGCTCAGAAGAGCCCACACACTCAGCTCTTAACCCCAGTGTGCAGAAAGTGTCAAAACATGTTTTTCAGCAGAAATAAACATGTTTCTGCAAGTTTGGTCAACCCCATGTAAGTTATGGGGCAGTAACAGCACTTTTTTCAAAACGTGTTTTTCAGCCCGAAATAAACACGTTTTTTCAGACAACTGAATCCCTATGTAACTGCAAGGTTCAGAAGAGCCCACACACTCTGCTCTTAACCCCAGTGTGCAGAAAGTGTCAAAACGTGTTTTTCAGCAGAAATAAACATGTTTCTGCAAGTTTGGTCAACCCCATGTAAGTTATGGGGCAGTTACAGTACACTTTTCAAAACGTGTTTTTCAGCCCGAAATAAACACGTTTTTTCAGACAACTGAATCCCTATGTAACTGCAAGGCTTAGAAGAGCCCACACACTCTGCTCTTAACCCCAGTGTGCAGAAAGTTTCAAAACGTGTTTTTCAGCAGAAATAAACATGTTTCTGGAAGTTTGGTCAACCCCATGTAAGTTATGGGGCAGTTACAGCACTTTTTTCAAAACGTGTTTTTCAGCCCGAAATAAACGCGTTTTTTCAGACAACTGAATCCCTATGTAACTGCAAAGCTCAGAAGAGCCCACACACTCAGCTCTTAACCCCAGTGTGCAGAAAGTGTCAACACATGTTTTTCAGCAGAAATAAACATGTTTCTGCAAGTTTGGTCAACCCCATGTAAGTTATGGGGCAGTTACAGCACTTTTTTCAAAACGTGTTTTTCAGCCCGAAATAAACGCCTTTTTTCAGACAACTGAATCACTATGTAACTGCAAAGCTCAGAAGAGCCCACACACTCAGCTCTTAACCCCAGTGTGCAGAAAGTGTCAAAACATGTTTTTCAGCAGAAATAAACATGTTTCTGCAAGTTTGGTCAACCCCATGTAAGTTATGGGGCAGTAACAGCACTTTTTTCAAAACGTGTTTTTCAGCCCGAAATAAACACGTTTTTTCAGACAACTGAATCCCTATGTAACTGCAAGGTTCAGAAGAGCCCACACACTCTGCTCTTAACCCCAGTGTGCAGAAAGTGTCAAAACGTGTTTTTCAGCAGAAATAAACATGTTTCTGCAAGTTTGGTCAACCCCATGTAAGTTATGGGGCAGTAACAGCACTTTTTTCAAAACGTGTTTTTCAGCCCGAAATAAACGCCTTTTTTCAGACATCTGAATCCCTATGTAACTGCAAAGCTCAGAAGAGCCCACACACTCAGCTCTTAACCCTACTGTGCAGAAAGTGTTAAAACATGTTTTTCAGCAGAAATAAACATGTTTCTGCAAGTTTGGTCAACCCCATGTAAGTTATGGGGCAGTTACAGTACACTTTTCAAAACGTGTTTTTCAGCCCGAAATAAACACGTTTTTTCAGACAACTGAATCCCTATGTAACTGCAAGGCTCAGAAGAGCCCACACACTCAGCTCTTAACCCCAGTGTGCAGAAAGTGTCAAAACGTGTTTTTCAGCAGAAATAAACATGTTTCTGCAAGTTTGGTCGACCCCATGTAAGTTATGGGGCAGTAACAGCACTTTTTTCAAAACGTGTTTTTCAGCCCGAAATAAACGCCTTTTTTCAGACAACTGAATCCCTATGTAACTGCAAAGCTCAGAAGAGCCCACACACTCAGCTCTTAACCCCACTGTGCAGAAAGTGTTAAAACATGTTTTTCAGCAGAAATAAACATGTTTCTGCAAGTTTGGTCAACCCCATGTAAGTTATGGGGCAGTTACAGTACACTTTTCAAAACGTGTTTTTCAGCCCGAAATAAACACGTTTTTTCAGACAACTGAATCCCTATGTAACTGCAAGGCTCAGAAGAGCCCACACACTCAGCTCTTAACCCCAGTGTGCAGAAAGTGTCAAAACATGTTTTTCAGCAGAAATAAACATGTTTCTGCAAGTTTGGTCAACCCCATGTAAGTTATGGGGCAGTTACAGCACTTTTTTCAAAACGTGTTTTTCAGCCCGAAATAAACGCGTTTTTTTAGACAACTGAATCCCTATGTAACTGCAAAGCTCAGAAGAGCCCACACACTCAGCTCTTAACCCCAGTGTGCAGAAAGTGTCAACACATGTTTTTCAGCAGAAATAAACATGTTTCTGCAAGTTTGGTCAACCCCATGTAAGTTATGGGGCAGTAACAGCACTTTTTTCAAAACGTGTTTTTCAGCCCGAAATAAACACGTTTTTTCAGACAACTGAATCCCTATGTAACTGCAAGGTTCAGAAGAGCCCACACACTCTGCTCTTAACCCCAGTGTGCAGAAAGTGTCAAAACGTGTTTTTCAGCAGAAATAAACATGTTTCTGCAAGTTTGGTCAACCCCATGTAAGTTATGGGGCAGTTACAGCACTTTTTTCAAAACGTGTTTTTCAGCCCGAAATAAACGCCTTTTTTCAGACAACTGAATCCCTATGTAACTGCAAAGCTCAGAAGAGCCCACACACTCAGCTCTTAACCCCACTGTGCAGAAAGTGTTAAAACATGTTTTTCAGCAGAAATAAACATGTTTCTGCAAGTTTGGTCAACCCCATGTAAGTTATGGGGCAGTTACAGTACACTTTTCAAAACGTGTTTTTCAGCCCGAAATAAACACGTTTTTTCAGACAACTGAATCCCTATGTAACTGCAAGGCTCAGAAGAGCCCACACACTCAGCTCTTAACCCCAGTGTGCAGAAAGTGTCAAAACATGTTTTTCAGCAGAAATAAACATGTTTCTGCAAGTTTGGTCAACCCCATGTAAGTTATGGGGCAGTAACAGCACTTTTTTCAAAACGTGTTTTTCAGCCCGAAATAAACGCGTTTTTTCAGACAACTGAATCCCTATGTAACTGCAAAGCTCAGAAGAGCCCACACACTCAGCTCTTAACCCCAGTGTGCAGAGAGTGTCAACACATGTTTTTCAGCAGAAATAAACATGTTTCTGCAAGTTTGGTCAACCCCATGTAAGTTATGGGGCAGTTACAGCACTTTTTTCAAAACGTGTTTTTCAGCCCGAAATAAACGCGTTTTTTCAGAGAACTGAATCCCTATGTAACTGCAAAGCTCAGAAGAGCCCACACACTCAGCTCTTAACCCCAGTGTGCAGAAAGTGTCAACACATGTTTTTCAGCAGAAATAAACATGTTTCTGCAAGTTTGGTCAACCCCATGTAAGTTATGGGGCAGTTACAGCACTTTTTTCAAAACGTGTTTTTCAGCCCGAAATAAACGCCTTTTTTCAGACAACTGAATCACTATGTAACTGCAAAGCTCAGAAGAGCCCACACACTCAGCTCTTAACCCCAGTGTGCAGAAAGTGTCAAAACATGTTTTTCAGCAGAAATAAACATGTTTCTGCAAGTTTGGTCAACCCCATGTAAGTTATGGGGCAGTAACAGCACTTTTTTCAAAACGTGTTTTTCAGCCCGAAATAAACACGTTTTTTCAGACAACTGAATCCCTATGTAACTGCAAGGTTCAGAAGAGCCCACACACTCTGCTCTTAACCCCAGTGTGCAGAAAGTGTCAAAACGTGTTTTTCAGCAGAAATAAACATGTTTCTGCAAGTTTGGTCAACCCCATGTAAGTTATGGGGCAGTAACAGCACTTTTTTCAAAACGTGTTTTTCAGCCCGAAATAAACGCCTTTTTTCAGACATCTGAATCCCTATGTAACTGCAAAGCTCAGAAGAGCCCACACACTCAGCTCTTAACCCTACTGTGCAGAAAGTGTTAAAACATGTTTTTCAGCAGAAATAAACATGTTTCTGCAAGTTTGGTCAACCCCATGTAAGTTATGGGGCAGTTACAGTACACTTTTCAAAACGTGTTTTTCAGCCCGAAATAAACACGTTTTTTCAGACAACTGAATCCCTATGTAACTGCAAGGCTCAGAAGAGCCCACACACTCTGCTCTTAACCCCAGTGTGCAGAAAGTGTCAAAACGTGTTTTTCAGCAGAAATAAACATGTTTCTGCAAGTTTGGTCGACCCCATGTAAGTTATGGGGCAGTAACAGCACTTTTTTCAAAACGTGTTTTTCAGCCCGAAATAAACGCCTTTTTTCAGACAACTGAATCCCTATGTAACTGCAAAGCTCAGAAGAGCCCACACACTCTGCTCTTAACCCCAGTGTGCAGAAAGTGTCAACACATGTTTTTCAGCAGAAATAAACATGTTTCTGCAAGTTTGGTCAACCCCATGTAAGTTATGGGGCAGTTACAGCACTTTTTTCAAAACGTGTTTTTCAGCCCGAAATAAACGCCTTTTTTCAGACAACTGAATCCCTATGTAACTGCAAAGCTCAGAAGAGCCCACACACTCAGCTCTTAACCCCACTGTGCAGAAAGTGTCAAAACGTGTTTTTCAGCAGAAATAAACATGTTTCTGCAAGTTTGGTCAACCCCATGTAAGTTATGGGGCAGTTACAGTACAGTTTTCAAAACGTGTTTTTCAGCCCGAAATAAACACGTTTTTTCAGACAACTGAATCCCTATGTAACTGCAAGGCTTAGAAGAGCCCACACACTCTGCTCTTAACCCCAGTGTGCAGAAAGTTTCAAAACGTGTTTTTCAGCAGAAATAAACATGTTTCTGGAAGTTTGGTCAACCCCATGTAAGTTATGGGGCAGTTACAGCACTTTTTTCAAAACGTGTTTTTCAGCCCGAAATAAACGCGTTTTTTCAGACAACTGAATCCCTATGTAACTGCAAAGCTCAGAAGAGCCCACACACTCAGCTCTTAACCCCAGTGTGCAGAAAGTGTCAACACATGTTTTTCAGCAGAAATAAACATGTTTCTGCAAGTTTGGTCAACCCCATGTAAGTTATGGGGCAGTTACAGTACACTTTTCAAAACGTGTTTTTCAGCCCGAAATAAACGCCTTTTTTCAGACAACTGAATCCCTATGTAACTGCAAAGCTCAGAAGAGCCCACACACTCAGCTCTTAACCCCAGTGTGCAGAAAGTGTCAAAACATGTTTTTCAGCAGAAATAAACATGTTTCTGCAAGTTTGGTCAACCCCATGTAAGTTATGGGGCAGTAACAGCACTTTTTTCAAAACGTGTTTTTCAGCCCGAAATAAACGCGTTTTTTCAGACAACTGAATCCCTATGTAACTGCAAAGCTCAGAAGAGCCCACACACTCAGCTCTTAACCCCAGTGTGCAGAGAGTGTCAACACATGTTTTTCAGCAGAAATAAACATGTTTCTGCAAGTTTGGTCAACCCCATGTAAGTTATGGGGCAGTTACAGCACTTTTTTCAAAACGTGTTTTTCAGCCCGAAATAAACGCGTTTTTTCAGACAACTGAATCCCTATGTAACTGCAAAGCTCAGAAGAGCCCACACACTCAGCTCTTAACCCCAGTGTGCAGAAAGTGTCAACACATGTTTTTCAGCAGAAATAAACATGTTTCTGCAAGTTTGGTCAACCCCATGTAAGTTATGGGGCAGTTACAGCACTTTTTTCAAAACGTGTTTTTCAGCCCGAAATAAACGCCTTTTTTCAGACAACTGAATCACTATGTAACTGCAAAGCTCAGAAGAGCCCACACACTCAGCTCTTAACCCCAGTGTGCAGAAAGTGTCAAAACATGTTTTTCAGCAGAAATAAACATGTTTCTGCAAGTTTGGTCAACCCCATGTAAGTTATGGGGCAGTAACAGCACTTTTTTCAAAACGTGTTTTTCAGCCCGAAATAAACACGTTTTTTCAGACAACTGAATCCCTATGTAACTGCAAGGCTCAGAAGAGCCCACACACTCTGCTCTTAACCCCAGTGTGCAGAAAGTGTCAAAACGTGTTTTTCAGCAGAAATAAACATGTTTCTGCAAGTTTGGTCGACCCCATGTAAGTTATGGGGCAGTAACAGCACTTTTTTCAAAACGTGTTTTTCAGCCCGAAATAAACGCCTTTTTTCAGACAACTGAATCCCTATGTAACTGCAAAGCTCAGAAGAGCCCACACACTCAGCTCTTAACCCCACTGTGCAGAAAGTGTTAAAACATGTTTTTCAGCAGAAATAAACATGTTTCTGCAAGTTTGTTCAACCCCATGTAAGTTATGGGGCAGTTACAGTACACTTTTCAAAACGTGTTTTTCAGCCCGAAATAAACACGTTTTTTCAGACAACTGAATCCCTATGTAACTGCAAGGCTCAGAAGAGCCCACACACTCAGCTCTTAACCCCAGTGTGCAGAAAGTGTCAAAACATGTTTTTCAGCAGAAATAAACATGTTTCTGCAAGTTTGGTCAACCCCATGTAAGTTATGGGGCAGTAACAGCACTTTTTTCAAAACGTGTTTTTCAGCCCGAAATAAACGCGTTTTTTCAGACAACTGAATCCCTATGTAACTGCAAAGCTCAGAAGAGCCCACACACTCAGCTCTTAACCCCAGTGTGCAGAGAGTGTCAACACATGTTTTTCAGCAGAAATAAACATGTTTCTGCAAGTTTGGTCAACCCCATGTAAGTTATGGGGCAGTTACAGCACTTTTTTCAAAACGTGTTTTTCAGCCCGAAATAAACGCGTTTTTTCAGACAACTGAATCCCTATGTAACTGCAAAGCTCAGAAGAGCCCACACACTCAGCTCTTAACCCCAGTGTGCAGAAAGTGTCAACACATGTTTTTCAGCAGAAATAAACATGTTTCTGCAAGTTTGGTCAACCCCATGTAAGTTATGGGGCAGTTACAGCACTTTTTTCAAAACGTGTTTTTCAGCCCGAAATAAACGCCTTTTTTCAGACAACTGAATCACTATGTAACTGCAAAGCTCAGAAGAGCCCACACACTCAGCTCTTAACCCCAGTGTGCAGAAAGTGTCAAAACATGTTTTTCAGCAGAAATAAACATGTTTCTGCAAGTTTGGTCAACCCCATGTAAGTTATGGGGCAGTAACAGCACTTTTTTCAAAACGTGTTTTTCAGCCCGAAATAAACACGTTTTTTCAGACAACTGAATCCCTATGTAACTGCAAGGTTCAGAAGAGCCCACACACTCTGCTCTTAACCCCAGTGTGCAGAAAGTGTCAAAAAGTGTTTTTCAGCAGAAATAAACATGTTTCTGCAAGTTTGGTCAACCCCATGTAAGTTATGGGGCAGTTACAGCACTTTTTTCAAAACGTGTTTTTCAGCCCGAAATAAACGCCTTTTTTCAGACAACTGAATCCCTATGTAACTGCAAAGCTCAGAAGAGCCCACACACTCAGCTCTTAACCCCACTGTGCAGAAAGTGTTAAAACATGTTTTTCAGCAGAAATAAACATGTTTCTGCAAGTTTGGTCAACCCCATGTAAGTTATGGGGCAGTTACAGTACACTTTTCAAAACGTGTTTTTCAGCCCGAAATAAACACGTTTTTTCAGACAACTGAATCCCTATGTAACTGCAAGGCTCAGAAGAGCCCACACACTCAGCTCTTAACCCCACTGTGCAGAAAGTGTCAAAACATGTTTTTCAGCAGAAATAAACATGTTTCTGCAAGTTTGGTCAACCCCATGTAAGTTATGGGGCAGTAACAGCACTTTTTTCAAAACGTGTTTTTCAGCCCGAAATAAACGCGTTTTTTCAGACAACTGAATCCCTATGTAACTGCAAAGCTCAGAAGAGCCCACACACTCAGCTCTTAACCCCAGTGTGCAGAGAGTGTCAACACATGTTTTTCAGCAGAAATAAACATGTTTCTGCAAGTTTGGTCAACCCCATGTAAGTTATGGGGCAGTTACAGCACTTTTTTCAAAACGTGTTTTTCAGCCCGAAATAAACGCGTTTTTTCAGACAACTGAATCCCTATGTAACTGCAAAGCTCAGAAGAGCCCACACACTCAGCTCTTAACCCCAGTGTGCAGAAAGTGTCAACACATGTTTTTCAGCAGAAATAAACATGTTTCTGCAAGTTTGGTCAACCCCATGTAAGTTATGGGGCAGTTACAGCACTTTTTTCAAAACGTGTTTTTCAGCCCGAAATAAACGCCTTTTTTCAGACAACTGAATCACTATGTAACTGCAAAGCTCAGAAGAGCCCACACACTCAGCTCTTAACCCCAGTGTGCAGAAAGTGTCAAAACATGTTTTTCAGCAGAAATAAACATGTTTCTGCAAGTTTGGTCAACCCCATGTAAGTTATGGGGCAGTAACAGCACTTTTTTCAAAACGTGTTTTTCAGCCCGAAATAAACACGTTTTTTCAGACAACTGAATCCCTATGTAACTGCAAGGTTCAGAAGAGCCCACACACTCTGCTCTTAACCCCAGTGTGCAGAAAGTGTCAAAACGTGTTTTTCAGCAGAAATAAACATGTTTCTGCAAGTTTGGTCAACCCCATGTAAGTTATGGGGCAGTAACAGCACTTTTTTCAAAACGTGTTTTTCAGCCCGAAATAAACGCCTTTTTTCAGACATCTGAATCCCTATGTAACTGCAAAGCTCAGAAGAGCCCACACACTCAGCTCTTAACCCTACTGTGCAGAAAGTGTTAAAACATGTTTTTCAGCAGAAATAAACATGTTTCTGCAAGTTTGGTCAACCCCATGTAAGTTATGGGGCAGTTACAGTACACTTTTCAAAACGTGTTTTTCAGCCCGAAATAAACACGTTTTTTCAGACAACTGAATCCCTATGTAACTGCAAGGCTCAGAAGAGCCCACACACTCTGCTCTTAACCCCAGTGTGCAGAAAGTGTCAAAACGTGTTTTTCAGCAGAAATAAACATGTTTCTGCAAGTTTGGTCGACCCCATGTAAGTTATGGGGCAGTAACAGCAGTTTTTTCAAAACGTGTTTTTCAGCCCGAAATAAACGCCTTTTTTCAGACAACTGAATCCCTATGTAACTGCAAAGCTCAGAAGAGCCCACACACTCAGCTCTTAACCCCACTGTGCAGAAAGTGTTAAAACATGTTTTTCAGCAGAAATAAACATGTTTCTGCAAGTTTGGTCAACCCCATGTAAGTTATGGGGCAGTTACAGTACACTTTTCAAAACGTGTTTTTCAGCCCGAAATAAACACGTTTTTTCAGACAACTGAATCCCTATGTAACTGCAAGGCTCAGAAGAGCCCACACACTCAGCTCTTAACCCCAGTGTGCAGAAAGTGTCAAAACATGTTTTTCAGCAGAAATAAACATGTTTCTGCAAGTTTGGTCAACCCCATGTAAGTTATGGGGCAGTTACAGCACTTTTTTCAAAACGTGTTTTTCAGCCCGAAATAAACGCGTTTTTTTAGACAACTGAATCCCTATGTAACTGCAAAGCTCAGAAGAGCCCACACACTCAGCTCTTAACCCCAGTGTGCAGAAAGTGTCAACACATGTTTTTCAGCAGAAATAAACATGTTTCTGCAAGTTTGGTCAACCCCATGTAAGTTATGGGGCAGTAACAGCACTTTTTTCAAAACGTGTTTTTCAGCCCGAAATAAACACGTTTTTTCAGACAACTGAATCCCTATGTAACTGCAAGGTTCAGAAGAGCCCACACACTCTGCTCTTAACCCCAGTGTGCAGAAAGTGTCAAAACGTGTTTTTCAGCAGAAATAAACATGTTTCTGCAAGTTTGGTCAACCCCATGTAAGTTATGGGGCAGTTACAGCACTTTTTTCAAAACGTGTTTTTCAGCCCGAAATAAACGCCTTTTTTCAGACAACTGAATCCCTATGTAACTGCAAAGCTCAGAAGAGCCCACACACTCAGCTCTTAACCCCACTGTGCAGAAAGTGTTAAAACATGTTTTTCAGCAGAAATAAACATGTTTCTGCAAGTTTGGTCAACCCCATGTAAGTTATGGGGCAGTTACAGTACACTTTTCAAAACGTGTTTTTCAGCCCGAAATAAACACGTTTTTTCAGACAACTGAATCCCTATGTAACTGCAAGGCTCAGAAGAGCCCACACACTCAGCTCTTAACCCCAGTGTGCAGAAAGTGTCAAAACATGTTTTTCAGCAGAAATAAACATGTTTCTGCAAGTTTGGTCAACCCCATGTAAGTTATGGGGCAGTAACAGCACTTTTTTCAAAACGTGTTTTTCAGCCCGAAATAAACGCGTTTTTTCAGACAACTGAATCCCTATGTAACTGCAAAGCTCAGAAGAGCCCACACACTCAGCTCTTAACCCCAGTGTGCAGAGAGTGTCAACACATGTTTTTCAGCAGAAATAAACATGTTTCTGCAAGTTTGGTCAACCCCATGTAAGTTATGGGGCAGTTACAGCATTTTTTTCAAAACGTGTTTTTCAGCCCGAAATAAACGCGTTTTTTCAGAGAACTGAATCCCTATGTAACTGCAAAGCTCAGAAGAGCCCACACACTCAGCTCTTAACCCCAGTGTGCAGAAAGTGTCAACACATGTTTTTCAGCAGAAATAAACATGTTTCTGCAAGTTTGGTCAACCCCATGTAAGTTATGGGGCAGTTACAGCACTTTTTTCAAAACGTGTTTTTCAGCCCGAAATAAACGCCTTTTTTCAGACAACTGAATCACTATGTAACTGCAAAGCTCAGAAGAGCCCACACACTCAGCTCTTAACCCCAGTGTGCAGAAAGTGTCAAAACATGTTTTTCAGCAGAAATAAACATGTTTCTGCAAGTTTGGTCAACCCCATGTAAGTTATGGGGCAGTAACAGCACTTTTTTCAAAACGTGTTTTTCAGCCCGAAATAAACACGTTTTTTCAGACAACTGAATCCCTATGTAACTGCAAGGTTCAGAAGAGCCCACACACTCTGCTCTTAACCCCAGTGTGCAGAAAGTGTCAAAACGTGTTTTTCAGCAGAAATAAACATGTTTCTGCAAGTTTGGTCAACCCCATGTAAGTTATGGGGCAGTAACAGCACTTTTTTCAAAACGTGTTTTTCAGCCCGAAATAAACGCCTTTTTTCAGACATCTGAATCCCTATGTAACTGCAAAGCTCAGAAGAGCCCACACACTCAGCTCTTAACCCTACTGTGCAGAAAGTGTTAAAACATGTTTTTCAGCAGAAATAAACATGTTTCTGCAAGTTTGGTCAACCCCATGTAAGTTATGGGGCAGTTACAGTACACTTTTCAAAACGTGTTTTTCAGCCCGAAATAAACACGTTTTTTCAGACAACTGAATCCCTATGTAACTGCAAGGCTCAGAAGAGCCCACACACTCTGCTCTTAACCCCAGTGTGCAGAAAGTGTCAAAACGTGTTTTTCAGCAGAAATAAACATGTTTCTGCAAGTTTGGTCGACCCCATGTAAGTTATGGGGCAGTAACAGCACTTTTTTCAAAACGTGTTTTTCAGCCCGAAATAAACGCCTTTTTTCAGACAACTGAATCCCTATGTAACTGCAAAGCTCAGAAGAGCCCACACACTCTGCTCTTAACCCCAGTGTGCAGAAAGTGTCAACACATGTTTTTCAGCAGAAATAAACATGTTTCTGCAAGTTTGGTCAACCCCATGTAAGTTATGGGGCAGTTACAGCACTTTTTTCAAAACGTGTTTTTCAGCCCGAAATAAACGCCTTTTTTCAGACAACTGAATCCCTATGTAACTGCAAAGCTCAGAAGAGCCCACACACTCAGCTCTTAACCCCACTGTGCAGAAAGTGTCAAAACGTGTTTTTCAGCAGAAATAAACATGTTTCTGCAAGTTTGGTCAACCCCATGTAAGTTATGGGGCAGTTACAGTACACTTTTCAAAACGTGTTTTTCAGCCCGAAATAAACACGTTTTTTCAGACAACTGAATCCCTATGTAACTGCAAGGCTTAGAAGAGCCCACACACTCTGCTCTTAACCCCAGTGTGCAGAAAGTTTCAAAACGTGTTTTTCAGCAGAAATAAACATGTTTCTGGAAGTTTGGTCAACCCCATGTAAGTTATGGGGCAGTTACAGCACTTTTTTCAAAACGTGTTTTTCAGCCCGAAATAAACGCGTTTTTTCAGACAACTGAATCCCTATGTAACTGCAAAGCTCAGAAGAGCCCACACACTCAGCTCTTAACCCCAGTGTGCAGAAAGTGTCAACACATGTTTTTCAGCAGAAATAAACATGTTTCTGCAAGTTTGGTCAACCCCATGTAAGTTATGGGGCAGTTACAGTACACTTTTCAAAACGTGTTTTTCAGCCCGAAATAAACGCCTTTTTTCAGACAACTGAATCCCTATGTAACTGCAAAGCTCAGAAGAGCCCACACACTCAGCTCTTAACCCCAGTGTGCAGAAAGTGTCAAAACATGTTTTTCAGCAGAAATAAACATGTTTCTGCAAGTTTGGTCAACCCCATGTAAGTTATGGGGCAGTAACAGCACTTTTTTCAAAACGTGTTTTTCAGCCCGAAATAAACGCGTTTTTTCAGACAACTGAATCCCTATGTAACTGCAAAGCTCAGAAGAGCCCACACACTCAGCTCTTAACCCCAGTGTGCAGAGAGTGTCAACACATGTTTTTCAGCAGAAATAAACATGTTTCTGCAAGTTTGGTCAACCCCATGTAAGTTATGGGGCAGTTACAGCACTTTTTTCAAAACGTGTTTTTCAGCCCGAAATAAACGCGTTTTTTCAGACAACTGAATCCCTATGTAACTGCAAAGCTCAGAAGAGCCCACACACTCAGCTCTTAACCCCAGTGTGCAGAAAGTGTCAACACATGTTTTTCAGCAGAAATAAACATGTTTCTGCAAGTTTGGTCAACCCCATGTAAGTTATGGGGCAGTTACAGCACTTTTTTCAAAACGTGTTTTTCAGCCCGAAATAAACGCCTTTTTTCAGACAACTGAATCACTATGTAACTGCAAAGCTCAGAAGAGCCCACACACTCAGCTCTTAACCCCAGTGTGCAGAAAGTGTCAAAACATGTTTTTCAGCAGAAATAAACATGTTTCTGCAAGTTTGGTCAACCCCATGTAAGTTATGGGGCAGTAACAGCACTTTTTTCAAAACGTGTTTTTCAGCCCGAAATAAACACGTTTTTTCAGACAACTGAATCCCTATGTAACTGCAAGGCTCAGAAGAGCCCACACACTCTGCTCTTAACCCCAGTGTGCAGAAAGTGTCAAAACGTGTTTTTCAGCAGAAATAAACATGTTTCTGCAAGTTTGGTCGACCCCATGTAAGTTATGGGGCAGTAACAGCACTTTTTTCAAAACGTGTTTTTCAGCCCGAAATAAACGCCTTTTTTCAGACAACTGAATCCCTATGTAACTGCAAAGCTCAGAAGAGCCCACACACTCAGCTCTTAACCCCACTGTGCAGAAAGTGTTAAAACATGTTTTTCAGCAGAAATAAACATGTTTCTGCAAGTTTGGTCAACCCCATGTAAGTTATGGGGCAGTTACAGTACACTTTTCAAAACGTGTTTTTCAGCCCGAAATAAACACGTTTTTTCAGACAACTGAATCCCTATGTAACTGCAAGGCTCAGAAGAGCCCACACACTCAGCTCTTAACCCCAGTGTGCAGAAAGTGTCAAAACATGTTTTTCAGCAGAAATAAACATGTTTCTGCAAGTTTGGTCAACCCCATGTAAGTTATGGGGCAGTTACAGCACTTTTTTCAAAACGTGTTTTTCAGCCCGAAATAAACGCGTTTTTTTAGACAACTGAATCCCTATGTAACTGCAAAGCTCAGAAGAGCCCACACACTCAGCTCTTAACCCCAGTGTGCAGAAAGTGTCAACACATGTTTTTCAGCAGAAATAAACATGTTTCTGCAAGTTTGGTCAACCCCATGTAAGTTATGGGGCAGTAACAGCACTTTTTTCAAAACGTGTTTTTCAGCCCGAAATAAACACGTTTTTTCAGACAACTGAATCCCTATGTAACTGCAAGGTTCAGAAGAGCCCACACACTCTGCTCTTAACCCCAGTGTGCAGAAAGTGTCAAAACGTGTTTTTCAGCAGAAATAAACATGTTTCTGCAAGTTTGGTCAACCCCATGTAAGTTATGGGGCAGTTACAGCACTTTTTTCAAAACGTGTTTTTCAGCCCGAAATAAACGCCTTTTTTCAGACAACTGAATCCCTATGTAACTGCAAAGCTCAGAAGAGCCCACACACTCAGCTCTTAACCCCACTGTGCAGAAAGTGTTAAAACATGTTTTTCAGCAGAAATAAACATGTTTCTGCAAGTTTGGTCAACCCCATGTAAGTTATGGGGCAGTTACAGTACACTTTTCAAAACGTGTTTTTCAGCCCGAAATAAACACGTTTTTTCAGACAACTGAATCCCTATGTAACTGCAAGGCTCAGAAGAGCCCACACACTCAGCTCTTAACCCCAGTGTGCAGAAAGTGTCAAAACATGTTTTTCAGCAGAAATAAACATGTTTCTGCAAGTTTGGTCAACCCCATGTAAGTTATGGGGCAGTTACAGCACTTTTTTCAAAACGTGTTTTTCAGCCCGAAATAAACGCGTTTTTTTAGACAACTGAATCCCTATGTAACTGCAAAGCTCAGAAGAGCCCACACACTCAGCTCTTAACCCCAGTGTGCAGAAAGTGTCAACACATGTTTTTCAGCAGAAATAAACATGTTTCTGCAAGTTTGGTCAACCCCATGTAAGTTATGGGGCAGTAACAGCACTTTTTTCAAAACGTGTTTTTCAGCCCGAAATAAACACGTTTTTTCAGACAACTGAATCCCTATGTAACTGCAAGGTTCAGAAGAGCCCACACACTCTGCTCTTAACCCCAGTGTGCAGAAAGTGTCAAAACGTGTTTTTCAGCAGAAATAAACATGTTTCTGCAAGTTTGGTCAACCCCATGTAAGTTATGGGGCAGTTACAGCACTTTTTTCAAAACGTGTTTTTCAGCCCGAAATAAACGCCTTTTTTCAGACAACTGAATCCCTATGTAACTGCAAAGCTCAGAAGAGCCCACACACTCAGCTCTTAACCCCACTGTGCAGAAAGTGTTAAAACATGTTTTTCAGCAGAAATAAACATGTTTCTGCAAGTTTGGTCAACCCCATGTAAGTTATGGGGCAGTTACAGTACACTTTTCAAAACGTGTTTTTCAGCCCGAAATAAACACGTTTTTTCAGACAACTGAATCCCTATGTAACTGCAAGGCTCAGAAGAGCCCACACACTCAGCTCTTAACCCCAGTGTGCAGAAAGTGTCAAAACATGTTTTTCAGCAGAAATAAACATGTTTCTGCAAGTTTGGTCAACCCCATGTAAGTTATGGGGCAGTAACAGCACTTTTTTCAAAACGTGTTTTTCAGCCCGAAATAAACGCGTTTTTTCAGACAACTGAATCCCTATGTAACTGCAAAGCTCAGAAGAGCCCACACACTCAGCTCTTAACCCCAGTGTGCAGAGAGTGTCAACACATGTTTTTCAGCAGAAATAAACATGTTTCTGCAAGTTTGGTCAACCCCATGTAAGTTATGGGGCAGTTACAGCATTTTTTTCAAAACGTGTTTTTCAGCCCGAAATAAACGCGTTTTTTCAGAGAACTGAATCCCTATGTAACTGCAAAGCTCAGAAGAGCCCACACACTCAGCTCTTAACCCCAGTGTGCAGAAAGTGTCAACACATGTTTTTCAGCAGAAATAAACATGTTTCTGCAAGTTTGGTCAACCCCATGTAAGTTATGGGGCAGTTACAGCACTTTTTTCAAAACGTGTTTTTCAGCCCGAAATAAACGCCTTTTTTCAGACAACTGAATCACTATGTAACTGCAAAGCTCAGAAGAGCCCACACACTCAGCTCTTAACCCCAGTGTGCAGAAAGTGTCAAAACATGTTTTTCAGCAGAAATAAACATGTTTCTGCAAGTTTGGTCAACCCCATGTAAGTTATGGGGCAGTAACAGCACTTTTTTCAAAACGTGTTTTTCAGCCCGAAATAAACACGTTTTTTCAGACAACTGAATCCCTATGTAACTGCAAGGTTCAGAAGAGCCCACACACTCTGCTCTTAACCCCAGTGTGCAGAAAGTGTCAAAACGTGTTTTTCAGCAGAAATAAACATGTTTCTGCAAGTTTGGTCAACCCCATGTAAGTTATGGGGCAGTAACAGCACTTTTTTCAAAACGTGTTTTTCAGCCCGAAATAAACGCCTTTTTTCAGACATCTGAATCCCTATGTAACTGCAAAGCTCAGAAGAGCCCACACACTCAGCTCTTAACCCTACTGTGCAGAAAGTGTTAAAACATGTTTTTCAGCAGAAATAAACATGTTTCTGCAAGTTTGGTCAACCCCATGTAAGTTATGGGGCAGTTACAGTACACTTTTCAAAACGTGTTTTTCAGCCCGAAATAAACACGTTTTTTCAGACAACTGAATCCCTATGTAACTGCAAGGCTCAGAAGAGCCCACACACTCTGCTCTTAACCCCAGTGTGCAGAAAGTGTCAAAACGTGTTTTTCAGCAGAAATAAACATGTTTCTGCAAGTTTGGTCGACCCCATGTAAGTTATGGGGCAGTAACAGCACTTTTTTCAAAACGTGTTTTTCAGCCCGAAATAAACGCCTTTTTTCAGACAACTGAATCCCTATGTAACTGCAAAGCTCAGAAGAGCCCACACACTCAGCTCTTAACCCCAGTGTGCAGAGAGTGTCAACACATGTTTTTCAGCAGAAATAAACATGTTTCTGCAAGTTTGGTCAACCCCATGTAAGTTATGGGGCAGTTACAGCATTTTTTTCAAAACGTGTTTTTCAGCCCGAAATAAACGCGTTTTTTCAGAGAACTGAATCCCTATGTAACTGCAAAGCTCAGAAGAGCCCACACACTCAGCTCTTAACCCCAGTGTGCAGAAAGTGTCAACACATGTTTTTCAGCAGAAATAAACATGTTTCTGCAAGTTTGGTCAACCCCATGTAAGTTATGGGGCAGTTACAGCACTTTTTTCAAAACGTGTTTTTCAGCCCGAAATAAACGCCTTTTTTCAGACAACTGAATCACTATGTAACTGCAAAGCTCAGAAGAGCCCACACACTCAGCTCTTAACCCCAGTGTGCAGAAAGTGTCAAAACATGTTTTTCAGCAGAAATAAACATGTTTCTGCAAGTTTGGTCAACCCCATGTAAGTTATGGGGCAGTAACAGCACTTTTTTCAAAACGTGTTTTTCAGCCCGAAATAAACACGTTTTTTCAGACAACTGAATCCCTATGTAACTGCAAGGTTCAGAAGAGCCCACACACTCTGCTCTTATCCCCAGTGTGCAGAAAGTGTCAAAACGTGTTTTTCAGCAGAAATAAACATGTTTCTGCAAGTTTGGTCAACCCCATGTAAGTTATGGGGCAGTAACAGCACTTTTTTCAAAACGTGTTTTTCAGCCCGAAATAAACGCCTTTTTTCAGACATCTGAATCCCTATGTAACTGCAAAGCTCAGAAGAGCCCACACACTCAGCTCTTAACCCTACTGTGCAGAAAGTGTTAAAACATGTTTTTCAGCAGAAATAAACATGTTTCTGCAAGTTTGGTCAACCCCATGTAAGTTATGGGGCAGTTACAGTACACTTTTCAAAACGTGTTTTTCAGCCCGAAATAAACACGTTTTTTCAGACAACTGAATCCCTATGTAACTGCAAGGCTCAGAAGAGCCCACACACTCTGCTCTTAACCCCAGTGTGCAGAAAGTGTCAAAACGTGTTTTTCAGCAGAAATAAACATGTTTCTGCAAGTTTGGTCGACCCCATGTAAGTTATGGGGCAGTAACAGCACTTTTTTCAAAACGTGTTTTTCAGCCCGAAATAAACGCCTTTTTTCAGACAACTGAATCCCTATGTAACTGCAAAGCTCAGAAGAGCCCACACACTCAGCTCTTAACCCCACTGTGCAGAAAGTGTCAAAACGTGTTTTTCAGCAGAAATAAACATGTTTCTGCAAGTTTGGTCAACCCCATGTAAGTTATGGGGCAGTTACAGTACACTTTTCAAAACGTGTTTTTCAGCCCGAAATAAACACGTTTTTTCAGACAACTGAATCCCTATGTAACTGCAAGGCTTAGAAGAGCCCACACACTCTGCTCTTAACCCCAGTGTGCAGAAAGTTTCAAAACGTGTTTTTCAGCAGAAATAAACATGTTTCTGGAAGTTTGGTCAACCCCATGTAAGTTATGGGGCAGTTACAGCACTTTTTTCAAAACGTGTTTTTCAGCCCGAAATAAACGCGTTTTTTCAGACAACTGAATCCCTATGTAACTGCAAAGCTCAGAAGAGCCCACACACTCAGCTCTTAACCCCAGTGTGCAGAAAGTGTCAACACATGTTTTTCAGCAGAAATAAACATGTTTCTGCAAGTTTGGTCAACCCCATGTAAGTTATGGGGCAGTTACAGTACACTTTTCAAAACGTGTTTTTCAGCCCGAAATAAACGCCTTTTTTCAGACAACTGAATCCCTATGTAACTGCAAAGCTCAGAAGAGCCCACACACTCAGCTCTTAACCCCAGTGTGCAGAAAGTGTCAAAACATGTTTTTCAGCAGAAATAAACATGTTTCTGCAAGTTTGGTCAACCCCATGTAAGTTATGGTGCAGTAACAGCACTTTTTTCAAAACGTGTTTTTCAGCCCGAAATAAACGCGTTTTTTCAGACAACTGAATCCCTATGTAACTGCAAAGCTCAGAAGAGCCCACACACTCAGCTCTTAACCCCAGTGTGCAGCGAGTGTCAACACATGTTTTTCAGCAGAAATAAACATGTTTCTGCAAGTTTGGTCAACCCCATGTAAGTTATGGGGCAGTTACAGCACTTTTTTCAAAACGTGTTTTTCAGCCCGAAATAAACGCGTTTTTTCAGACAACTGAATCCCTATGTAACTGCAAAGCTCAGAAGAGCCCACACACTCAGCTCTTAACCCCAGTGTGCAGAAAGTGTCAACACATGTTTTTCAGCAGAAATAAACATGTTTCTGCAAGTTTGGTCAACCCCATGTAAGTTATGGGGCAGTTACAGCACTTTTTTCAAAACGTGTTTTTCAGCCCGAAATAAACGCCTTTTTTCAGACAACTGAATCACTATGTAACTGCAAAGCTCAGAAGAGCCCACACACTCAGCTCTTAACCCCAGTGTGCAGAAAGTGTCAAAACATGTTTTTCAGCAGAAATAAACATGTTTCTGCAAGTTTGGTCAACCCCATGTAAGTTATGGGGCAGTAACAGCACTTTTTTCAAAACGTGTTTTTCAGCCCGAAATAAACACGTTTTTTCAGACAACTGAATCCCTATGTAACTGCAAGGCTCAGAAGAGCCCACACACTCTGCTCTTAACCCCAGTGTGCAGAAAGTGTCAAAACGTGTTTTTCAGCAGAAATAAACATGTTTCTGCAAGTTTGGTCGACCCCATGTAAGTTATGGGGCAGTAACAGCACTTTTTTCAAAACGTGTTTTTCAGCCCGAAATAAACGCCTTTTTTCAGACAACTGAATCCCTATGTAACTGCAAAGCTCAGAAGAGCCCACACACTCAGCTCTTAACCCCACTGTGCAGAAAGTGTTAAAACATGTTTTTCAGCAGAAATAAACATGTTTCTGCAAGTTTGGTCAACCCCATGTAAGTTATGGGGCAGTTACAGTACACTTTTCAAAACGTGTTTTTCAGCCCGAAATAAACACGTTTTTTCAGACAACTGAATCCCTATGTAACTGCAAGGCTCAGAAGAGCCCACACACTCAGCTCTTAACCCCAGTGTGCAGAAAGTGTCAAAACATGTTTTTCAGCAGAAATAAACATGTTTCTGCAAGTTTGGTCAACCCCATGTAAGTTATGGGGCAGTAACAGCACTTTTTTCAAAACGTGTTTTTCAGCCCGAAATAAACGCGTTTTTTCAGACAACTGAATCCCTATGTAACTGCAAAGCTCAGAAGAGCCCACACACTCAGCTCTTAACCCCAGTGTGCAGAGAGTGTCAACACATGTTTTTCAGCAGAAATAAACATGTTTCTGCAAGTTTGGTCAACCCCATGTAAGTTATGGGGCAGTTACAGCACTTTTTTCAAAACGTGTTTTTCAGCCCGAAATAAACGCGTTTTTTCAGACAACTGAATCCCTATGTAACTGCAAAGCTCAGAAGAGCCCACACACTCAGCTCTTAACCCCAGTGTGCAGAAAGTGTCAACACATGTTTTTCAGCAGAAATAAACATGTTTCTGCAAGTTTGGTCAACCCCATGTAAGTTATGGGGCAGTTACAGCACTTTTTTTCAAAACGTGTTTTTCAGCCCGAAATAAACGCCTTTTTTCAGACAACTGAATCACTATGTAACTGCAAAGCTCAGAAGAGCCCACACACTCAGCTCTTAACCCCAGTGTGCAGAAAGTGTCAAAACATGTTTTTCAGCAGAAATAAACATGTTTCTGCAAGTTTGGTCAACCCCATGTAAGTTATGGGGCAGTAACAGCACTTTTTTCAAAACGTGTTTTTCAGCCCGAAATAAACACGTTTTTTCAGACAACTGAATCCCTATGTAACTGCAAAGCTCAGAAGAGCCCACACACTCAGCTCTTAACCCCACTGTGCAGAAAGTGTTAAAACATGTTTTTCAGCAGAAATAAACATGTTTCTGCAAGTTTGGTCAACCCCATGTAAGTTATGGGGCAGTTACAGTACACTTTTCAAAACGTGTTTTTCAGCCCGAAATAAACACGTTTTTTCAGACAACTGAATCCCTATGTAACTGCAAGGCTCAGAAGAGCCCACACACTCAGCTCTTAACCCCAGTGTGCAGAAAGTGTCAAAACATGTTTTTCAGCAGAAATAAACATGTTTCTGCAAGTTTGGTCAACCCCATGTAAGTTATGGGGCAGTAACAGCACTTTTTTCAAAACGTGTTTTTCAGCCCGAAATAAACGCGTTTTTTCAGACAACTGAATCCCTATGTAACTGCAAAGCTCAGAAGAGCCCACACACTCAGCTCTTAACCCCAGTGTGCAGAGAGTGTCAACACATGTTTTTCAGCAGAAATAAACATGTTTCTGCAAGTTTGGTCAACCCCATGTAAGTTATGGGGCAGTTACAGCACTTTTTTCAAAACGTGTTTTTCAGCCCGAAATAAACGCGTTTTTTCAGACAACTGAATCCCTATGTAACTGCAAAGCTCAGAAGAGCCCACACACTCAGCTCTTAACCCCAGTGTGCAGAAAGTGTCAACACATGTTTTTCAGCAGAAATAAACATGTTTCTGCAAGTTTGGTCAACCCCATGTAAGTTATGGGGCAGTTACAGCACTTTTTTCAAAACGTGTTTTTCAGCCCGAAATAAACGCCTTTTTTCAGACAACTGAATCACTATGTAACTGCAAAGCTCAGAAGAGCCCACACACTCAGCTCTTAACCCCAGTGTGCAGAAAGTGTCAAAACATGTTTTTCAGCAGAAATAAACATGTTTCTGCAAGTTTGGTCAACCCCATGTAAGTTATGGGGCAGTAACAGCACTTTTTTCAAAACGTGTTTTTCAGCCCGAAATAAACGCGTTTTTTCAGACAACTGAATCCCTATGTAACTGCAAGGCTCAGAAGAGCCCACACACTCTGCTCTTAACCCCAGTGTGCAGAAAGTGTCAAAACGTGTTTTTCATCAGAAATAAACATGTTTCTGCAAGTTTGGTCAACCCCATGTAAGTTATGGGGCAGTTACAGTACACTTTTCAAAACGTGTTTTTCAGCCCGAAATAAACGCCTTTTTTCAGACAACTGAATCCCTATGTAACTGCAAAGCTCAGAAGAGCCCACACACTCAGCTCTTAACCCCAGTGTGCAGAAAGTGTCAAAACATGTTTTTCAGCAGAAATAAACATGTTTCTGCAAGTTTGGTCAACCCCATGTAAGTTATGGGGCAGTTACAGTACACTTTTCAAAACGTGTTTTTCAGCCCGAAATAAACACGTTTTTTCAGACAACTGAATCCCTATGTAACTGCAAGGCTTAGAAGAGCCCACACACTCTGCTCTTAACCCCAGTGTGCAGAAAGTTTCAAAACGTGTTTTTCAGCAGAAATAAACATGTTTCTGGAAGTTTGGTCAACCCCATGTAAGTTATGGGGCAGTTACAGCACTTTTTTCAAAACGTGTTTTTCAGCCCGAAATAAACGCGTTTTTTCAGACAACTGAATCCCTATGTAACTGCAAAGCTCAGAAGAGCCCACACACTCAGCTCTTAATCCCAGTGTGCAGAAAGTGTCAACACATGTTTTTCAGCAGAAATAAACATGTTTCTGCAAGTTTGGTCAACCCCATGTAAGTTATGGGGCAGTTACAGCACTTTTTTTCAAAACGTGTTTTTCAGCCCGAAATAAACGCGTTTTTTCAGACAACTGAATCCCTATGTAACTGCAAAGCTCAGAAGAGCCCACACACTCAGCTCTTAACCCCAGTGTGCAGAAAGTGTCAACACATGTTTTTCAGCAGAAATAAACATGTTTCTGCAAGTTTGGTCAACCCCATGTAAGTTATGGGGCAGTTACAGCACTTTTTTCAAAACGTGTTTTTCAGCCCGAAATAAACGCCTTTTTTCAGACAACTGAATCACTATGTAACTGCAAAGCTCAGAAGAGCCCACACACTCAGCTCTTAACCCCAGTGTGCAGAAAGTGTCAAAACATGTTTTTCAGCAGAAATAAACATGTTTCTGCAAGTTTGGTCAACCCCATGTAAGTTATGGGGCAGTAACAGCACTTTTTTCAAAACGTGTTTTTCAGCCCGAAATAAACACGTTTTTTCAGACAACTGAATCCCTATGTAACTGCAAGGTTCAGAAGAGCCCACACACTCTGCTCTTAACCCCAGTGTGCAGAAAGAGTCAAAACGTGTTTTTCAGCAGAAATAAACATGTTTCTGCAAGTTTGGTCAACCCCATGTAAGTTATGGGGCAGTAACAGCACTTTTTTCAAAACGTGTTTTTCAGCCCGAAATAAACGCCTTTTTTCAGATATCTGAATCCCTATGTAACTGCAAAGCTCAGAAGAGCCCACACACTCAGCTCTTAACCCTACTGTGCAGAAAGTGTTAAAACATGTTTTTCAGCAGAAATAAACATGTTTCTGCAAGTTTGGTCAACCCCATGTAAGTTATGGGGCAGTTACAGTACACTTTTCAAAACGTGTTTTTCAGCCCGAAATAAACACGTTTTTTCAGACAACTGAATCCCTATGTAACTGCAAGGCTCAGAAGAGCCCACACACTCTGCTCTTAACCCCAGTGTGCAGAAAGTGTCAAAACGTGTTTTTCAGCAGAAATAAACATGTTTCTGCAAGTTTGGTCGACCCCATGTAAGTTATGGGGCAGTAACAGCACTTTTTTCAAAACGTGTTTTTCAGCCCGAAATAAACGCCTTTTTTCAGACAACTGAATCCCTATGTAACTGCAAAGCTCAGAAGAGCCCACACACTCAGCTCTTAACCCCACTATGCAGAAAGTGTTAAAACATGTTTTTCAGCAGAAATAAACATGTTTCTGCAAGTTTGGTCAACCCCATGTAAGTTATGGGGCAGTTACAGTACACTTTTCAAAACGTGTTTTTCAGCCCGAAATAAACACGTTTTTTCAGACAACTGAATCCCTATGTAACTGCAAGGCTCAGAAGAGCCCACACACTCAGCTCTTAACCCCAGTGTGCAGAAAGTGTCAAAACATGTTTTTCAGCAGAAATAAACATGTTTCTGCAAGTTTGGTCAACCCCATGTAAGTTATGGGGCAGTAACAGCACTTTTTTCAAAACGTGTTTTTCAGCCCGAAATAAACGCGTTTTTTCAGACAACTGAATCCCTATGTAACTGCAAAGCTCAGAAGAGCCCACACACTCAGCTCTTAACCCCAGTGTGCAGAGAGTGTCAACACATGTTTTTCAGCAGAAATAAACATGTTTCTGCAAGTTTGGTCAACCCCATGTAAGTTATGGGGCAGTTACAGCACTTTTTTCAAAACGTGTTTTTCAGCCCGAAATAAACGCGTTTTTTCAGACAACTGAATCCCTATGTAACTGCAAAGCTCAGAAGAGCCCACACACTCAGCTCTTAACCCCAGTGTGCAGAAAGTGTCAACACATGTTTTTCAGCAGAAATAAACATGTTTCTGCAAGTTTGGTCAACCCCATGTAAGTTATGGGGCAGTTACAGCACTTTTTTCAAAACGTGTTTTTCAGCCCGAAATAAACGCCTTTTTTCAGACAACTGAATCACTATGTAACTGCAAAGCTCAGAAGAGCCCACACACTCAGCTCTTAACCCCAGTGTGCAGAAAGTGTCAAAACATGTTTTTCAGCAGAAATAAACATGTTTCTGCAAGTTTGGTCAACCCCATGTAAGTTATGGGGCAGTAACAGCACTTTTTTCAAAACGTGTTTTTCAGCCCGAAATAAACACGTTTTTTCAGACAAGTGAATCCCTATGTAACTGCAAGGTTCAGAAGAGCCCACACACTCTGCTCTTAACCCCAGTGTGCAGAAAGTGTCAAAACGTGTTTTTCAGCAGAAATAAACATGTTTCTGCAAGTTTGGTCAACCCCATGTAAGTTATGGGGCAGTTACAGCACTTTTTTCAAAACGTGTTTTTCAGCCCGAAATAAACGCCTTTTTTCAGACAACTGAATCCCTATGTAACTGCAAAGCTCAGAAGAGCCCACACACTCAGCTCTTAACCCCACTGTGCAGAAAGTGTTAAAACATGTTTTTCAGCAGAAATAAACATGTTTCTGCAAGTTTGGTCAACCCCATGTAAGTTATGGGGCAGTTACAGTACACTTTTCAAAACGTGTTTTTCAGCCCGAAATAAACACGTTTTTTCAGACAACTGAATCCCTATGTAACTGCAAGGCTCAGAAGAGCCCACACACTCAGCTCTTAACCCCAGTGTGCAGAAAGTGTCAAAACATGTTTTTCAGCAGAAATAAACATGTTTCTGCAAGTTTGGTCAACCCCATGTAAGTTATGGGGCAGTAACAGCACTTTTTTCAAAACGTGTTTTTCAGCCCGAAATAAACGCGTTTTTTCAGACAACTGAATCCCTATGTAACTGCAAAGCTCAGAAGAGCCCACACACTCAGCTCTTAACCCCAGTGTGCAGAAAGTGTCAACACATGTTTTTCAGCAGAAATAAACATGTTTCTGCAAGTTTGGTCAACCCCATGTAAGTTATGGGGCAGTTACAGCACTTTTTTCAAAACGTGTTTTTCAGCCCGAAATAAACGCCTTTTTTCAGACAACTGAATCACTATGTAACTGCAAAGCTCAGAAGAGCCCACACACTCAGCTCTTAACCCCAGTGTGCAGAAAGTGTCAACACATGTTTTTCAGCAGAAATAAACATGTTTCTGCAAGTTTGGTCAACCCCATGTAAGTTATGGGGCAGTAACAGCACTTTTTTCAAAACGTGTTTTTCAGCCCGAAATAAACACGTTTTTTCAGACAACTGAATCCCTATGTAACTGCAAGGTTCAGAAGAGCCCACACACTCTGCTCTTAACCCCAGTGTGCAGAAAGTGTCAAAACGTGTTTTTCAGCAGAAATAAACATGTTTCTGCAAGTTTGGTCAACCCCATGTAAGTTATGGGGCAGTAACAGCACTTTTTTCAAAACGTGTTTTTCAGCCCGAAATAAACGCCTTTTTTCAGACATCTGAATCCCTATGTAACTGCAAAGCTCAGAAGAGCCCACACACTCAGCTCTTAACCCTACTGTGCAGAAAGTGTTAAAACATGTTTTTCAGCAGAAATAAACATGTTTCTGCAAGTTTGGTCAACCCCATGTAAGTTATGGGGCAGTTACAGTACACTTTTCAAAACGTGTTTTTCAGCCCGAAATAAACACGTTTTTTCAGACAACTGAATCCCTATGTAACTGCAAGGCTCAGAAGAGCCCACACACTCTGCTCTTAACCCCAGTGTGCAAAAAGTGTCAAAACGTGTTTTTCAGCAGAAATAAACATGTTTCTGCAAGTTTGGTCGACCCCATGTAAGTTATGGGGCAGTAACAGCACTTTTTTCAAAACGTGTTTTTCAGCCCGAAATAAACGCCTTTTTTCAGACAACTGAATCCCTATGTAACTGCAAAGCTCAGAAGAGCCCACACACTCTGCTCTTAACCCCAGTGTGCAGAAAGTGTCAACACATGTTTTTCAGCAGAAATAAACATGTTTCTGCAAGTTTGGTCAACCCCATGTAAGTTATGGGGCAGTTACAGCACTTTTTTCAAAACGTGTTTTTCAGCCCGAAATAAACGCCTTTTTTCAGACAACTGAATCCCTATGTAACTGCAAAGCTCAGAAGAACCCACACACTCAGCTCTTAACCCCAGTGTGCAGAAAGTGTCAAAACATGTTTTTCAGCAGAAATAAACATGTTTCTGCAAGTTTGGTCAACCCCATGTAAGTTATGGGGCAGTAACAGCACTTTTTTCAAAACGTGTTTTTCAGCCCGAAATAAACGCGTTTTTTCAGACAACTGAATCCCTATGTAACTGCAAGGCTCAGAAGAGCCCACACACTCTGCTCTTAACCCCAGTGTGCAGAAGGTGTCAAAACGTGTTTTTCAGCAGAAATAAACATGTTTCTGCAAGTTTGGTCAACCCCATGTAAGTTATGGGGCAGTTACAGTACACTTTTCAAAACGTGTTTTTCAGCCCGAAATAAACACGTTTTTTCAGACAACTGAATCCCTATGTAACTGCAAGGCTTGGAAGAGCCCACACACTCTGCTCTTAACCCCAGTGTGCAGAAAGTGTCAACACATGTTTTTCAGCAGAAATAAACATGTTTCTGCAAGTTTGGTCAACCCCATGTAAGTTATGGGGCAGTTACAGCACTTTTTTCAAAACGTGTTTTTCAGCCCGAAATAAACGCGTTTTTTCAGACAACTGAATCCCTATGTAACTGCAAAGCTCAGAAGAGCCCACACACTCAGCTCTTAACCCCAGTGTGCAGAGAGTGTCAACACATGTTTTTCAGCAGAAATAAACATGTTTCTGCAAGTTTGGTCAACCCCATGTAAGTTATGGGGCAGTTACAGCACTTTTTTCAAAACGTGTTTTTCAGCCCGAAATAAACGCGTTTTTTCAGACAACTGAATCCCTATGTAACTGCAAAGCTCAGAAGAGCCCACACACTCAGCTCTTAACCCCAGTGTGCAGAAAGTGTCAACACATGTTTTTCAGCAGAAATAAACATGTTTCTGCAAGTTTGGTCAACCCCATGTAAGTTATGGGGCAGTTACAGTACACTTTTCAAAACGTGTTTTTCAGCCCGAAATAAACACGTTTTTTCAGACAACTGAATCCCTATGTAACTGCAAGGCTTAGAAGAGCCCACACACTCTGCTCTTAACCCCAGTGTGCAGAAAGTGTTAAAACGTGTTTTTCAGCAGAAATAAACATGTTTCTGCAAGTTTGGTCAACCCCATGTAAGTTATGGGGCAGTAACAGCACTTTTTTCAAAACGTGTTTTTCAGCCCGAAATAAACGCGTTTTTCAGACAACTGAATCCCTATGTAACTGCAAGGCTCAGAAGAGCCCACACACTCAGCTCTTAACCCCAGTGTGCAGAAAGTGTCAACACATGTTTTTCAGCAGAAATAAACATGTTTCTGCAAGTTTGGTCAACCCCATGTAAGTTATGGGGCAGTTACAGCACTTTTTTCAAAACGTGTTTTTCAGCCCGAAATAAACGCCTTTTTTCAGACAACTGAATCACTATGTAACTGCAAAGCTCAGAAGAGCCCACACACTCAGCTCTTAACCCCAGTGTGCAGAAAGTGTCAAAACATGTTTTTCAGCAGAAATAAACATGTTTCTGCAAGTTTGGTCAACCCCATGTAAGTTATGGGGCAGTAACAGCACTTTTTTCAAAACGTGTTTTTCAGCCCGAAATAAACACGTTTTTTCAGACAACTGAATCCCTATGTAACTGCAAGGTTCAGAAGAGCCCACACACTCTGCTCTTAACCCCAGTGTGCAGAAAGTGTCAAAACGTGTTTTTCAGCAGAAATAAACATGTTTCTGCAAGTTTGGTCAACCCCATGTAAGTTATGGGGCAGTAACAGCACTTTTTTCAAAACGTGTTTTTCAGCCCGAAATAAACGCCTTTTTTCAGACATCTGAATCCCTATGTAACTGCAAAGCTCAGAAGAGCCCACACACTCAGCTCTTAACCCTACTGTGCAGAAAGTGTTAAAACATGTTTTTCAGCAGAAATAAACATGTTTCTGCAAGTTTGGTCAACCCCATGTAAGTTATGGGGCAGTTACAGTACACTTTTCAAAACGTGTTTTTCAGCCCGAAATAAACACGTTTTTTCAGACAACTGAATCCCTATGTAACTGCAAGGCTCAGGAGAGCCCACACACTCTGCTCTTAACCCCAGTGTGCAGAAAGTGTCAAAACGTGTTTTTCAGCAGAAATAAACATGTTTCTGCAAGTTTGGTCGACCCCATGTAAGTTATGGGGCAGTAACAGCACTTTTTTCAAAACGTGTTTTTCAGCCCGAAATAAACGCCTTTTTTCAGACAACTGAATCCCTATGTAACTGCAAAGCTCAGAAGAGTCCACACACTCTGCTCTTAACCCCAGTGTGCAGAAAGTGTCAACACATGTTTTTCAGCAGAAATAAACATGTTTCTGCAAGTTTGGTCAACCCCATGTAAGTTATGGGGCAGTTACAGCACTTTTTTCAAAACGTGTTTTTCAGCCCGAAATAAACGCCTTTTTTCAGACAACTGAATCCCTATGTAACTGCAAAGCTCAGAAGAGCCCACACACTCAGCTCTTAACCCCACTGTGCAGAAAGTGTTAAAACATGTTTTTCAGCAGAAATAAACATGTTTCTGCAAGTTTGGTCAACCCCATGTAAGTTATGGGGCAGTTACAGTACACTTTTCAAAACGTGTTTTTCAGCCCGAAATAAACACGTTTTTTCAGACAACTGAATCCCTATGTAACTGCAAGGCTCAGAAGAGCCCACACACTCTGCTCTTAACCCCAGTGTGCAGAAAGTGTCAAAACGTGTTTTTCAGCAGAAATAAACATGTTTCTGGAAGTTTGGTCAACCCCATGTAAGTTATGGGGCAGTTACAGCACTTTTTTCAAAACGTGTTTTTCAGCCCGAAATAAACGCGTTTTTTCAGACAACTGAATCCCTATGTAACTGCAAAGCTCAGAAGAGCCCACACACTCAGCTCTTAACCCCAGTGTGCAGAAAGTGTCAACACATGTTTTTCAGCAGAAATAAACATGTTTCTGCAAGTTTGGTCAACCCATGTAAGTTATGGGGCAGTTACAGTACACTTTTCAAAACGTGTTTTTCAGCCCGATATAAACGCCTTTTTTCAGACAACTGAATCCCTATGTAACTGCAAAGCTCAGAAGAACCCACACACTCAGCTCTTAACCCCAGTGTGCAGAAAGTGTCAAAACATGTTTTTCAGCAGAAATAAACATGTTTCTGCAAGTTTGGTCAACCCCATGTAAGTTATGGGGCAGTAACAGCACTTTTTTCAAAACGTGTTTTTCAGCCCGAAATAAACGCGTTTTTCAGACAACTGAATCCCTATGTAACTGCAAGGCTCAGAAGAGCCCACACACTCTGCTCTTAACCCCAGTGTGCAGAAGGTGTCAAAACGTGTTTTTCAGCAGAAATAAACATGTTTCTGCAAGTTTGGTCAACCCCATGTAAGTTATGGGGCAGTTACAGTACACTTTTCAAAACGTGTTTTTCAGCCCGAAATAACACGTTTTTTCAGACAACTGAATCCCTATGTAACTGCAAGGCTTGGAAGAGCCCACACACTCTGCTCTTAACCCCAGTGTGCAGAAAGTGTCAACACATGTTTTTCAGCAGAAATAAACATGTTTCTGCAAGTTTGGTCAACCCCATGTAAGTTATGGGGCAGTTACAGCACTTTTTTTCAAAACGTGTTTTTCAGCCCGAAATAAACGCCTTTTTTCAGACAACTGAATCCCTATGTAACTGCAAAGCTCAGAAGAGCCCACACACTCAGCTCTTAACCCCAGTGTGCAGAGAGTGTCAACACATGTTTTTCAGCAGAAATAAACATGTTTCTGCAAGTTTGGTCAACCCCATGTAAGTTATGGGCAGTTACAGCACTTTTTTCAAAACGTGTTTTCAGCCCGAAATAAACGCGTTTTTTCAGACAACTGAATCCCTATGTAACTGCAAAGCTCAGAAGAGCCCACACACTCAGCTCTTAACCCCAGTGTGCAGAAAGTGTTAAAACGTGTTTTTCAGCAGAAATAAACATGTTTCTGCAAGTTTGGTCAACCCCATGTAAGTTATGGGGCAGTAACAGCACTTTTTTCAAAACGTGTTTTTCAGCCCGAAATAAACGCGTTTTTTCAGACAACTGAATCCCTATGTAACTGCAAGGCTCAGAAGAGCCCACACACTCTGCTCTTAACCCCAGTGTGCAGAAAGTGTCAAAACGTGTTTTTCAGCAGAAATAAACATGTTTCTGCAAGTTTGGTCAACCCCATGTAAGTTATGGGGCAGTAACAGCACTTTTTCAAAACGTGTTTTTCAGCCCGAAATAAACGCGTTCTTTCAGACAACTGAATCCCTATGTAACTGCAAGGCTCAGAAGAGCCCACACACTCTGCTCTTAACCCCAGTGTGCAGAAAGTGTCAAAACGTGTTTTTCAGCAGAAATAAACATGTTTCTGCAAGTTTGGTCAACCCCATGTAAGTTATGGGGCAGTAACAGCACTTTTTTCAAAACGTGTTTTTCAGCCCGAAATAAACGCCTTTTTTCAGACAACTGAATCCCTATGTAACTGCAAGCTCAGAAGAGCCCACACACTCAGCTCTTAACCCCACTGTGCAGAAAGTGTTAAAACATGTTTTTCAGCAGAAATAAACATGTTTCTGCAAGTTTGGTCAACCCCATGTAAGTTATGGGGCAGTTACAGTACACTTTTCAAAACGTGTTTTTCAGCCCGAAATAAACACGTTTTTTCAGACAACTGAATCCCAATGTAACTGCAAGGCTCAGAAGAGCCCACACACTCTGCTCTTAACCCCAGTGTGCAGAAAGTGTCAAAACGTGTTTTTCAGCAGAAATAAACATGTTTCTGGAAGTTTGGTCAACCCCATGTAAGTTATGGGGCAGTTACAGCACTTTTTTCAAAACGTGTTTTTCAGCCGAAATAAACGCGTTTTTTCAGACAACTGAATCCCTATGTAACTGCAAAGCTCAGAAGAGCCCACACACTCAGCTCTTAACCCCAGTGTGCAGAAAGTGTCAACACATGTTTTTCAGCAGAAATAAACATGTTTCTGCAAGTTTGGTCAACCCCATGTAAGTTATGGGGCAGTTACAATACACTTTTCAAAACGTGTTTTTCAGCCCGATATAAACGCCTTTTTTCAGACAACTGAATCCCTATGTAACTGCAAAGCTCAGAAGAACCCACACACTCAGCTCTTAACCCCAGTGTGCAGAAAGTGTCAAAACATGTTTTTCAGCAGAAATAAACATGTTTCTGCAAGTTTGGTCAACCCCATGTAAGTTATGGGGCAGTAACAGCACTTTTTTCAAAACGTGTTTTTCAGCCCGAAATAAACGCGTTTTTTCAGACAACTGAATCCCTATGTAACTGCAAGGCTCAGAAGAGCCCACACACTCTGCTCTTAACCCCAGTGTGCAGAAGGTGTCAAAACGTGTTTTTCAGCAGAAATAAACATGTTTCTGCAAGTTTGGTCAACCCCATGTAAGTTATGGGGCAGTTACAGTACACTTTTCAAAACGTGTTTTTTCAGCCCGAAATAAACACGTTTTTTCAGACAACTGAATCCCTATGTAACTGCAAGGCTTGGAAGAGCCCACACACTCTGCTCTTAACCCCAGTGTGCAGAAAGTGTCAACACATGTTTTTCAGCAGAAATAAACATGTTTCTGCAAGTTTGGTCAACCCCATGTAAGTTATGGGGCAGTTACAGCACTTTTTTCAAAACGTGTTTTTCAGCCCGAAATAAACGCGTTTTTTCAGACAACTGAATCCCTATGTAACTGCAAAGCTCAGAAGAGCCCACACACTCAGCTCTTAACCCCAGTGTGCAGAGAGTGTCAACACATGTTTTTCAGCAGAAATAAACATGTTTCTGCAAGTTTGGTCAACCCCATGTAAGTTATGGGGCAGTTACAGCACTTTTTTCAAAACGTGTTTTTCAGCCCGAAATAAACGCGTTTTTTCAGACAACTGAATCCCTATGTAACTGCAAAGCTCAGAAGAGCCCACACACTCAGCTCTTAACCCCAGTGTGCAGAAAGTGTCAACACATGTTTTTCAGCAGAAATAAACATGTTTCTGCAAGTTTGGTCAACCCATGTAAGTTATGGGGCAGTTAACAGTACACTTTTCAAAACGTGTTTTTCAGCCCGAAATAAACACGTTTTTTCAGACAACTGAATCCCTATGTAACTGCAAGGCTTAGAAGAGACCACACACTCTGCTCTTAACCCCAGTGTGCAGAAAGTGTTAAAACGTGTTTTTCAGCAGAAATAAACATGTTTCTGCAAGTTTGGTCAACCCCATGTAAGTTATGGGGCAGTAACAGCACTTTTTCAAAACGTGTTTTTCAGCCCGAAATAAACGCGTTTTTTCAGACAACTGAATCCCTATGTAACTGCAAGGCTCAGAAGAGCCCACACACTCTGCTCTTAACCCCAGTGTGCAGAAAGTGTCAAAACGTGTTTTTCAGCAGAAATAAACATGTTTCTGCAAGTTTGGTCAACCCCATGTAAGTTATGGGGCAGTAACAGCACTTTTTTCAAAACGTGTTTTTCAGCCCGAAATAAACGCGTTCTTTCAGACAACTGAATCCCTATGTAACTGCAAGGCTCAGAAGAGCCCACACACTCTGCTCTTAACCCCAGTGTGCAGAAAGTGTCAAAACGTGTTTTTCAGCAGAAATAAACATGTTTCTGCAAGTTTGGTCAACCCCATGTAAGTTATGGGGCAGTAACAGCACTTTTTTCAAAACGTGTTTTTCAGCCCGAAATAAACGCCTTTTTTCAGACAATTGAATCCCTATGTAACTGCAAGGGTCAGAAGAGCCCACACACTCTGCTCTTAACCCCAGTGTGCAGAAAGTGTCAAAACGTGTTTTTCAGCAGAAATAAACATGTTTCTGCAAGTTTGGTCAACCCCATGTAAGTTATGGGGCAGTTACAGTACACTTTTCAAAACGTGTTTTTCAGCCCGAAATAAACGCCTTTTTTCAGACAACTGAATCCCTATGTAACTGCAAAGCTCAGAAGAGCCCACACACTCAGCTCTTAACCCCAGTGTGCAGAAAGTGTCAAAACATGTTTTTCAGCAGAAATAAACATGTTTCTGCAAGTTTGGTCAACCCCATGTAAGTTATGGGGCAGTTACAGTACACTTTTCAAAACGTGTTTTTCAGCCCGAAATAAACACGTTTTTTCAGACAACTGAATCCCTATGTAACTGCAAGGCTTAGAAGAGCCCACACACTCTGCTCTTAACCCCAGTGTGCAGAAAGTTTCAAAACGTGTTTTTCAGCAGAAATAAACATGTTTCTGGAAGTTTGGTCAACCCCATGTAAGTTATGGGGCAGTTACAGCACTTTTTTCAAAACGTGTTTTTCAGCCCGAAATAAACGCGTTTTTTCAGACAACTGAATCCCTATGTAACTGCAAAGCTCAGAAGAGCCCACACACTCAGCTCTTAACCCCAGTGTGCAGAAAGTGTCAACACATGTTTTTCAGCAGAAATAAACATGTTTCTGCAAGTTTGGTCAACCCCATGTAAGTTATGGGGCAGTTACAGTACACTTTTCAAAACGTGTTTTTCAGCCCGAAATAAACGCCTTTTTTCATACAACTGAATCCCTATGTAACTGCAAAGCTCAGAAGAGCCCACACACTCAGCTCTTAACCCCAGTGTGCAGAAAGTGTCAAAACATGTTTTTCAGCAGAAATAAACATGTTTCTGCAAGTTTGGTCAACCCCATGTAAGTTATGGGGCAGTAACAGCACTTTTTTCAAAACGTGTTTTTCAGCCCGAAATAAACGCGTTTTTTCAGACAACTGAATCCCTATGTAACTGCAAGGCTCAGAAGAGCCCACACACTCTGCTCTTAACCCCAGTGTGCAGAAGGTGTCAAAACGTGTTTTTCAGCAGAAATAACATGTTTCTGCAAGTTTGGTCAACCCCATGTAAGTTATGGGGCAGTTACAGTACACTTTTCAAAACGTGTTTTTCAGCCCGAAATAAACACGTTTTTTCAGACAACTGAATCCCTATGTAACTGCAAGGCTTAGAAGAGCCCACACACTCTGCTCTTAACCCCAGTGTGCAGAAAGTGTCAACACATGTTTTTCAGCAGAAATAAACATGTTTCTGCAAGTTTGGTCAACCCCATGTAAGTTATGGGGCAGTTACAGCACTTTTTTCAAAACGTGTTTTTCAGCCCGAAATAAACGCGTTTTTTCAGACAACTGAATCCCTATGTAACTGCAAAGCTCAGAAGAGCCCACACACTCAGCTCTTAACCCCAGTGTGCAGAGAGTGTCAACACATGTTTTTCAGCAGAAATAAACATGTTTCTGCAAGTTTGGTCAACCCATGTAAGTTATGGGGCAGTTACAGCACTTTTTTCAAAACGTGTTTTTCAGCCCGAAATAAACGCGTTTTTTCAGACAACTGAATCCCTATGTAACTGCAAAGCTCAGAAGAGCCCACACACTCAGCTCTTAACCCCAGTGTGCAGAAAGTGTCAACACATGTTTTTCAGCAGAAATAAACATGTTTCTGCAAGTTTGGTCAACCCCATGTAAGTTATGGGGCAGTTACAGTACACTTTTCAAAACGTGTTTTTCAGCCCGAAATAAACGCGTTTTTTCAGACAACTGAATCCCTATGTAACTGCAAGGCTCAGAAGAGCCCACACACTCTGCTCTTAACCCCAGTGTGCAGAAAGTGTCAAAAACGTGTTTTTCAGCAGAAATAAACATGTTTCTGCAAGTTTGGTCAACCCCATGTAAGTTATGGGGCAGTAACAGCACTTTTTTCAAAACGTGTTTTTCAGCCCGAAATAAACGCCTTTTTTCAGACAACTGAATCCCTATGTAACTGCAAGGGTCAGAAGAGCCCACACACTCTGCTCTTAACCCCAGTGTGCAGAAAGTGTCAAAACGTGTTTTTCAGCAGAAATAAACATGTTTCTGCAAGTTTGGTCAACCCCATGTAAGTTATGGGGCAGTTACAGTACACTTTTCAAAACGTGTTTTTCAGCCCGAAATAAACGCCTTTTTTCAGACAACTGAATCCCTATGTAACTGCAAAGCTCAGAAGAGCCCACACACTCAGCTCTTAACCCCAGTGTGCAGAAAGTGTCAACACATGTTTTTCAGCAGAAATAAACATGTTTCTGCAAGTTTGGTCAACCCCATGTAAGTTATGGGGCAGTTACAGTATACTTTTCAAAACGTGTTTTTCAGCCCGAAATAAACGCCTTTTTTCAGACAACTGAATCCCTATGTAACTGCAAGGCTCAGAAGAGCCCACACACTCTGCTCTTAACCCCAGTGTGCAGAAAGTGTCAAAACGTGTTTTCAGCAGAAATAAACATGTTTCTGCAAGTTTGGTCAACCCCATGTAAGTTATGGGGCAGTAACAGCACTTTTTTCAAAACGTGTTTTTCAGCCCGAAATAAACGCCTTTTTTCAGACAACTGAATCCCTATGTAACTGCAAAGCTCAGAAGAGCCCACACACTCAGCTCTTAACCCCACTGTGCAGAAAGTGTTAAAACATGTTTTTCAGCAGAAATAAACATGTTTCTGCAAGTTTGGTCAACCCCATGTAAGTTATGGGGCAGTTACAGTACACTTTTCAAAACGTGTTTTTCAGCCCGAAATAAACACGTTTTTTCAGACAACTGAATCCCTATGTAACTGCAAGGCTCAGAAGAGCCCACACACTCTGCTCTTAACCCCAGTGTGCAGAAAGTGTCAAAACGTGTTTTTCAGCAGAAATAAACATGTTTCTGGAAGTTTGGTCAACCCCATGTAAGTTATGGGGCAGTTACAGCACTTTTTTCAAAACGTGTTTTTCAGCCCGAAATAAACGCGTTTTTTCAGACAACTGAATCCCTATGTAACTGCAAAGCTCAGAAGAGCCCACACACTCAGCTCTTAACCCCAGTGTGCAGAAAGTGTCAACACATGTTTTTCAGCAGAAATAAACATGTTTCTGCAAGTTTGGTCAACCCCATGTAAGTTATGGGGCAGTTACAGTACACTTTTCAAAACGTGTTTTTCAGCCCGATATAAACGCCTTTTTTCAGACAACTGAATCCCTATGTAACTGCAAAGCTCAGAAGAACCCACACACTCAGCTCTTAACCCCAGTGTGCAGAAAGTGTCAAAACATGTTTTTCAGCAGAAATAAACATGTTTCTGCAAGTTTGGTCAACCCCATGTAAGTTATGGGGCAGTAACAGCACTTTTTTCAAAACGTGTTTTTCAGCCCGAAATAAACGCGTTTTTTCAGACAACTGAATCCCTATGTAACTGCAAGGCTCAGAAGAGCCCACACACTCTGCTCTTAACCCCAGTGTGCAGAAGGTGTCAAAACGTGTTTTTCAGCAGAAATAAACATGTTTCTGCAAGTTTGGTCAACCCCATGTAAGTTATGGGGCAGTTACAGTACACTTTTCAAAACGTGTTTTTCAGCCCGAAATAAACACGTTTTTTCAGACAACTGAATCCCTATGTAACTGCAAGGCTTGGAAGAGCCCACACACTCTGCTCTTAACCCCAGTGTGCAGAAAGTGTCAACACATGTTTTTCAGCAGAAATAAACATGTTTCTGCAAGTTTGGTCAACCCCATGTAAGTTATGGGGCAGTTACAGCACTTTTTTCAAAACGTGTTTTTCAGCCCGAAATAAACGCGTTTTTTCAGACAACTGAATCCCTATGTAACTGCAAAGCTCAGAAGAGCCCACACACTCAGCTCTTAACCCCAGTGTGCAGAGAGTGTCAACACATGTTTTTCAGCAGAAATAAACATGTTTCTGCAAGTTTGGTCAACCCCATGTAAGTTATGGGGCAGTTACAGCACTTTTTTCAAAACGTGTTTTTCAGCCCGAAATAAACGCGTTTTTTCAGACAACTGAATCCCTATGTAACTGCAAAGCTCAGAAGAGCCCACACACTCAGCTCTTAACCCCCAGTGTGCAGAAAGTGTCAACACATGTTTTTCAGCAGAAATAAACATGTTTCTGCAAGTTTGGTCAA
>NW_027168255.1:0-48947 GCF_040954835.1 Lepisosteus oculatus
CGAATCTCCTTGTAACAGCAAGGCTCAGAAGAGCCCACACACTCAGCCCTTAACCCCAGTGTACAGAAAGTGTCAAAACGTGTTTTTCAGCAGAAATAAACATGTTTCTGCAAGTTTGGTCAACCCCATGTAAGTTATGGGGCAGTAACATCACACTTTTCAAAACGTGTTTTTCAGCCCGAAATAAACGCGTTTTTTCAGACAACTGAATCTCCTTGTAACAGCAAGGCTCAGAAGAGCCCACACACTCAGCCCTTAACCCCAGTGTACAGAAAGTGTCAAAACGTGTTTTTCAGCAGAAATAAACATGTTTCTGCAAGTTTGGTCAACCCCATGTAAGTTATGGGGCAGTAACATCACACTTTTCAAAACGTGTTTTCAGCCCGAAATAAACGCGTTTTTTCAGGCAACCGAATCTCCTTGTAACAGCAAGGCTCAGAAGAGCCCACACACTCAGCCCTTAACCCCAGTGTACAGAAAGTGTCAAAACGTGTTTTTCAGCAGAAATAAACATGTTTCTGCAAGTTTGGTCAACCCCATGTAAGTTATGGGGCAGTAACATCACACTTTTCAAAACGTGTTTTTCAGCCCGAAATAAACGCGTTTTTCAGGCAACCGAATCTCCTTGTAACAGCAAGGCTCAGAAGAGCCCACACACTCAGCCCTTAACCCCAGTGTACAGAAAGTGTCAAAACGTGTTTTTCAGCAGAAATAAACATGTTTCTGCAAGTTTGGTCAACCCCATGTAAGTTATGGGGCAGTAACATCACACTTTTCAAAACGTGTTTTTCAGCCCGAAATAAACGCGTTTTTTCAGACAACCGAATCTCCTTGTAACAGCAAGGCTCAGAAGAGCCCACACACTCAGCCCTTAACCCCAGTGTACAGAAAGTGTCAAAACGTGTTTTTCAGCAGAAATAAACATGTTTCTGCAAGTTTGGTCAACCCCATGTAAGTTATGGGGCAGTAACATCACACTTTTCAAAACGTGTTTTTCAGCCCGAAATAAACGCGTTTTTTCAGACAACTGAATCTCCTTGTAACAGCAAGGCTCAGAAGAGCCCACACACTCAGCCCTTAACCCCAGTGTACAGAAAGTGTCAAAACGTGTTTTTTCAGCAGAAATAAACATGTTTCTGCAAGTTTGGTCAACCCCATGTAAGTTATGGGGCAGTAACATCACACTTTTCAAAACGTGTTTTTCAGCCCGAAATAAACGCGTTTTTTCAGGCAACCGAATCTCCTTGTAACAGCAAGGCTCAGAAGAGCCCACACACTCAGCCCTTAACCCCAGTGTACAGAAAGTGTCAAAACGTGTTTTTCAGCAGAAATAAACATGTTTCTGCAAGTTTGGTCAACCCATGTAAGTTATGGGGCAGTAACATCACACTTTTCAAAACGTGTTTCTCAGCCCGAAATAAACGCGTTTTTCAGACAACTGAATCTCCTTGTAACAGCAAGGCTCAGAAGAGCCCACACACTCAGCCCTTAACCCCAGTGTACAGAAAGGGTCAAAACGTGTTTTTCAGCAGAAATAAACATGTTTCTGCAAGTTTGGTCAACCCCATGTAAGTTATGGGGCAGTAACATCACACTTTTCAAAACGTGTTTTTCAGCCCGAAATAAACGTGTTTTTTCAGACAACTGAATCTCCATGTAACAGCAAGGCTCAGAAGAGCCCACACACTCAGCCCTTAACCCCAGTGTACAGAAAGTGTCAAAACGTGTTTTTCAGCAGAAATAAACATGTTTCTGCAAGTTTGGTCAACCCCATGTAAGTTATGGGGCAGTAACATCACACTTTTCAAAACGTGTTTTTCAGCCCGAAATAAACGCGTTTTTTCAGGCAACTGAATCTACTTGTAACAGCAAGGCTCAGAAGAGCCCACACACTCAGCCCTTAACCCCAGTGTACAGAAAGTGTCAAAACGTGTTTTTCAGCAGAAATAAACATGTTTCTGCAAGTTTGGTCAACCCCATGTAAGTTATGGGGCAGTAACATCACACTTTTCAAAACGTGTTTTTCAGCCCGAAATAAACGCGTTTTTTCAGGCAACTGAATCTACTTGTAACAGCAAGGCTCAGAAGAGCCCACACACTCAGCCCTTAACCCCAGTGTGCAGAAAGGGTCAAAACGTGTTTTTCAGCAGAAATAAACATGTTTCTGCAAGTTTGGTCAACCCCATGTAAGTTATGGGGCAGTAACATCACACTTTTCAAAACGTGTTTTTCAGCCCGAAATAAACGCGTTTTTTCAGACAACTGAATCTCCTTGTAACAGCAAGGCTCAGAAGAGCCCACACACTCAGCCCTTAACCCCATTGTGCAGAAAGGGTCAAAACGTGTTTTTCAGCAGAAATAAACATGTTTCTGCAAGTTTGGTCAACCCCATGTAAGTTATGGGGCAGTAACATCACACTTTTCAAAACGTGTTTTTCAGCCCGAAATAAACGCGTTTTTTCAGACAACTGAATCTCCTTGTAACAGCAAGGCTCAGAAGAGCCCACACACTCAGCCCTTAACCCCAGTGTACAGAAAGTGTCAAAACGTGTTTTTCAGCAGAAATAAACATGTTTCTGCAAGTTTGGTCAACCCCATGTAAGTTATGGGGCAGTAACATCACACTTTTCAAAACGTGTTTTTCAGCCCGAAATAAACGCGTTTTTTCAGGCAACTGAATCTACTTGTAACAGCAAGGCTCAGAAGAGCCCACACACTCAGCCCTTAACCCCAGTGTGCAGAAAGGGTCAAAACGTGTTTTTCAGCAGAAATAAACATGTTTCTGCAAGTTTGGTCAACCCCATGTAAGTTATGGGGCAGTAACATCACACTTTTCAAAACGTGTTTTTCAGCCCGAAATAAACGCGTTTTTTCAGACAACTGAATCTCCTTGTAACAGCAAGGCTCAGAAGAGCCCACACACTCAGCCCTTAACCCCAGTGTACAGAAAGTGTCAAAACGTGTTTTTCAGCAGAAATAAACATGTTTCTGCAAGTTTGGTCAACCCCATGTAAGTTATGGGGCAGTAACATCACACTTTTCAAAACGTGTTTTTCAGCCCGAAATAAACGCGTTTTTTCAGACAACTGAATCTCCTTGTAACAGCAAGGCTCAGAAGAGCCCACACACTCAGCCCTTAACCCCAGTGTACAGAAAGTGTCAAAACGTGTTTTTCAGCAGAAATAAACATGTTTCTGCAAGTTTGGTCAACCCCATGTAAGTTATGGGGCAGTAACATCACACTTTTCAAAACGTGTTTTTCAGCCCGAAATAAACGCGTTTTTTCAGACAACTGAATCTGCTTGTAACAGCAAGGCTCAGAAGAGCCCACACACTCAGCCCTTAACCCCAGTGTACAGAAAGTGTCAAAACGTGTTTTTCAGCAGAAATAAACATGTTTCTGCAAGTTTGGTCAACCCCATGTAAGTTATGGGGCAGTAACATCACACTTTTCAAAACGTGTTTTTCAGCCCGAAATAAACGCGTTTTTTCAGGCAACTGAATCTACTTGTAACAGCAAGGCTCAGAAGAGCCCACACACTCAGCCCTTAACCCCAGTGTGCAGAAAGGGTCAAAACGTGTTTTTCAGCAGAAATAAACATGTTTCTGCAAGTTTGGTCAACCCCATGTAAGTTATGGGGCAGTAACATCACACTTTTCAAAACGTGTTTTTCAGCCCGAAATAAACGCGTTTTTTCAGACAACTGAATCTCCTTGTAACAGCAAGGCTCAGAAGAGCCCACACACTCAGCCCTTAACCCCAGTGTACAGAAAGTGTCAAAACGTGTTTTTCAGCAGAAATAAACATGTTTCTGCAAGTTTGGTCAACCCCATGTAAGTTATGGGGCAGTAACATCACACTTTTCAAAACGTGTTTTTCAGCCCGAAATAAACGCGTTTTTTCAGGCAACTGAATCTACTTGTAACAGCAAGGCTCAGAAGAGCCCACACACTCAGCCCTTAACCCCAGTGTGCAGAAAGGGTCAAAACGTGTTTTTCAGCAGAAATAAACATGTTTCTGCAAGTTTGGTCAACCCCATGTAAGTTATGGGGCAGTAACATCACACTTTTCAAAACGTGTTTTTCAGCCCGAAATAAACGCGTTTTTTCAGACAACTGAATCTCCTTGTAACAGCAAGGCTCAGAAGAGCCCACACACTCAGCCCTTAACCCCATTGTGCAGAAAGGGTCAAAACGTGTTTTTCAGCAGAAATAAACGTGTTTCTGCAAGTTTGGTCAACCCCATGTAAGTTATGGGGCAGTAACATCACACTTTTCAAAACGTGTTTTTCAGCCCGAAATAAACGCGTTTTTTCAGACAACTGAATCTCCTTGTAACAGCAAGGCTCAGAAGAGCCCACACACTCAGCCCTTAACCCCAGTGTACAGAAAGTGTCAAAACGTGTTTTTCAGCAGAAATAAACATGTTTCTGCAAGTTTGGTCAACCCCATGTAAGTTATGGGGCAGTAACATCACACTTTTCAAAACGTGTTTTTCAGCCCGAAATAAACGCGTTTTTTCAGGCAACTGAATCTCCTTGTAACAGCAAGGCTCAGAAGAGCCCACACACTCAGCCCTTAACCCCAGTGTACAGAAAGTGTCAAAACGTGTTTTTCAGCAGAAATAAACATGTTTCTGCAAGTTTGGTCAACCCCATGTAAGTTATGGGGCAGTAACAGAACACTTTTCAAAACGTGTTTTTCAGCCCGAAATAAACGCGATTTTTCAGACAACTGAATCTCCTTGTAACAGCAAGGCTCAGAAGAGCCCACACACTCAGCCCTTAACCCCAGTGTGCAGAAAGGGTCAAAACGTGTTTTTCAGCAGAAATAAACATGTTTCTGCAAGTTTGGTCAACCCCATGTAAGTTATGGGGCAGTAACATCACACTTTTCAAAACGTGTTTTTCAGCCCGAAATAAACGCGTTTTTTCAGACAACTGAATCTCCTTGTAACAGCAAGGCTCAGAAGAGCCCACACACTCAGCCCTTAACCCCAGTGTACAGAAAGTGTCAAAACGTGTTTTTCAGCAGAAATAAACATGTTTCTGCAAGTTTGGTCAACCCCATGTAAGTTATGGGGCAGTAACAGAACACTTTTCAAAACGTGTTTTTCAGCCCGAAATAAATGCGTTTTTTCAGACAACTGAATCTCCTTGTAACAGCAAGGCTCAGAAGAGCCCACACACTCAGCCCTTAACCCCAGTGTACAGAAAGTGTCAAAACGTGTTTTTCAGCAGAAATAAACATGTTTCTGCAAGTTTGGTCAACCCCATGTAAGTTATGGGGCAGTAACATCACACTTTTCAAAACGTGTTTTTCAGCCCGAAATAAACGCGTTTTTTCAGACAACTGAATCTCCTTGTAACAGCAAGGCTCAGAAGAGCCCACACACTCAGCCCTTAACCCCAGTGTACAGAAAGTGTCAAAACGTGTTTTTCAGCAGAAATAAACATGTTTCTGCAAGTTTGGTCAACCCCATGTAAGTTATGGGGCAGTAACATCACACTTTTCAAAACGTGTTTTTCAGCCCGAAATAAACGCGTTTTTTCAGACAACTGAATCTCCATGTAACAGCAAGGCTCAGAAGAGCCCACACACTCAGCCCTTAACCCCAGTGTACAGAAAGTGTCAAAACGTGTTTTTCAGCAGAAATAAACATGTTTCTGCAAGTTTGGTCAACCCCATGTAAGTTATGGGGCAGTAACATCACACTTTTCAAAACGTGTTTTTCAGCCCGAAATAAACGCGTTTTTTCAGACAACTGAATCTCCTTGTAACAGCAAGGCTCAGAAGAGCCCACACACTCAGCCCTTAACCCCAGTGTACAGAAAGTGTCAAAACGTGTTTTTCAGCAGAAATAAACATGTTTCTGCAAGTTTGGTCAACCCCATGTAAGTTATGGGGCAGTAACATCACACTTTTCAAAACGTGTTTTTCAGCCCGAAATAAACGCGTTTTTTCAGACAACTGAATCTCCTTGTAACAGCAAGGCTCAGAAGAGCCCACACACTCAGCCCTTAACCCCAGTGTACAGAAAGTGTCAAAACGTGTTTTTCAGCAGAAATAAACATGTTTCTGCAAGTTTGGTCAACCCCATGTAAGTTATGGGGCAGTAACAGAACACTTTTCAAAACGTGTTTTTCAGCCCGAAATAAACGCGTTTTTTCAGACAACTGAATCTCCTTGTAACAGCAAGGCTCAGAAGAGCCCACACACTCAGCCCTTAACCCCAGTGTACAGAAAGTGTCAAAACGTGTTTTTCAGCAGAAATAAACATGTTTCTGCAAGTTTGGTCAACCCCATGTAAGTTATGGGGCAGTAACATCACACTTTTCAAAACGTGTTTTTTCAGCCCGAAATAAACGCGTTTTTTCAGACAACTGAATCTCCTTGTAACAGCAAGGCTCAGAAGAGCCCACACACTCAGCCCTTAACCCCAGTGTACAGAAAGTGTCAAAACGTGTTTTTCAGCAGAAATAAACATGTTTCTGCAAGTTTGGTCAACCCCATGTAAGTTATGGGGCAGTAACATCACACTTTTCAAAACGTGTTTTTCAGCCCGAAATAAACGCGTTTTTTCAGGCAACTGAATCTACTTGTAACAGCAAGGCTCAGAAGAGCCCACACACTCAGCCCTTAACCCCAGTGTGCAGAAAGGTCAAAACGTGTTTTTCAGCAGAAATAAACATGTTTCTGCAAGTTTGGTCAACCCCATGTAAGTTATGGGGCAGTAACATCACACTTTTCAAAACGTGTTTTTCAGCCCGAAATAAACGCGTTTTTTCAGACAACTGAATCTCCTTGTAACAGCAAGGCTCAGAAGAGCCCACACACTCAGCCCTTAACCCCAGTGTACAGAAAGTGTCAAAACGTGTTTTTCAGCAGAAATAAACATGTTTCTGCAAGTTTGGTCAACCCCATGTAAGTTATGGGGCAGTAACATCACACTTTTCAAAACGTGTTTTTCAGCCCGAAATAAACGCGTTTTTTCAGACAACTGAATCTCCTTGTAACAGCAAGGCTCAGAAGAGCCCACACACTCAGCCCTTAACCCCAGTGTACAGAAAGTGTCAAAACGTGTTTTTCAGCAGAAATAAACATGTTTCTGCAAGTTTGGTCAACCCCATGTAAGTTATGGGGCAGTAACATCACACTTTTCAAAACGTGTTTTTCAGCCCGAAATAAACGCGTTTTTTCAGGCAACTGAATCTACTTGTAACAGCAAGGCTCAGAAGAGCCCACACACTCAGCCCTTAACCCCAGTGTACAGAAAGTGTCAAAACGTGTTTTTCAGCAGAAATAAACATGTTTCTGCAAGTTTGGTCAACCCCATGTAAGTTATGGGGCAGTAACATCACACTTTTCAAAACGTGTTTTTCAGCCCGAAATAAACGCGTTTTTTCAAGCAACTGAATCTACTTGTAACAGCAAGGCTCAGAAGAGCCCACACACTCAGCCCTTAACCCCAGTGTGCAGAAAGGGTCAAAACGTGTTTTTCAGCAGAAATAAACATGTTTCTGCAAGTTTGGTCAACCCCATGTAAGTTACGGGGCAGTAACATCACACTTTTCAAAACGTGTTTTTCAGCCCGAAATAAACGCGTTTTTTCAGACAACTGAATCTCCTTGTAACAGCAAGGCTCAGAAGAGCCCACACACTCAGCCCTTAACCCCATTGTGCAGAAAGGGTCAAAACGTGTTTTTCAGCAGAAATAAACATGTTTCTGCAAGTTTGGTCAACCCCATGTAAGTTATGGGGCAGTAACATCACACTTTTCAAAACGTGTTTTTCAGCCCGAAATAAACGCGTTTTTTCAGACAACTGAATCTCCTTGTAACAGCAAGGCTCAGAAGAGCCCACACACTCAGCCCTTAACCCCAGTGTACAGAAAGTGTCAAAACGTGTTTTTCAGCAGAAATAAACATGTTTCTGCAAGTTTGGTCAACCCCATGTAAGTTATGGGGCAGTAACATCACACTTTTCAAAACGTGTTTTTCAGCCCGAAATAAACGCGTTTTTTCAGGCAACTGAATCTACTTGTAACAGCAAGGCTCAGAAGAGCCCACACACTCAGCCCTTAACCCCAGTGTGCAGAAAGGGTCAAAACGTGTTTTTCAGCAGAAATAAACATGTTTCTGCAAGTTTGGTCAACCCCATGTAAGTTATGGGGCAGTAACATCACACTTTTCAAAACGTGTTTCTCAGCCCGAAATAAACGCCTTTTTTCAGACAACTGAATCTCCTTGTAACAGCAAGGCTCAGAAGAGCCCACACACTCAGCCCTTAACCCCAGTGTAGAGAAAGTGTCAAAACGTGTTTTTCAGCAGAAATAAACATGTTTCTGCAAGTTTGGTCAACCCCATGTAAGTTATGGGGCAGTAACATCACACTTTTCAAAACGTGTTTTTCAGCCCGAAATAAACGCGTTTTTTCAGGCAACCGAATCTCCTTGTAACAGCAAGGCTCAGAAGAGCCCACACACTCAGCCCTTAACCCCAGTGTACAGAAAGTGTCAAAACGTGTTTTTCAGCAGAAATAAACATGTTTCTGCAAGTTTGGTCAACCCCATGTAAGTTATGGGGCAGTAACATCACACTTTTCAAAACGTGTTTTTCAGCCCGAAATAAACGCGTTTTTTCAGACAACCGAATCTCCTTGTAACAGCAAGGCTCAGAAGAGCCCACACACTCAGCCCTTAACCCCAGTGTACAGAAAGTGTCAAAACGTGTTTTTCAGCAGAAATAAACATGTTTCTGCAAGTTTGGTCAACCCCATGTAAGTTATGGGGCAGTAACATCACACTTTTCAAAACGTGTTTTTCAGCCCGAAATAAACGCGTTTTTTCAGACAACTGAATCTCCTTGTAACAGCAAGGCTCAGAAGAGCCCACACACTCAGCCCTTAACCCCAGTGTACAGAAAGTGTCAAAACGTGTTTTTCAGCAGAAATAAACATGTTTCTGCAAGTTTGGTCAACCCCATGTAAGTTATGGGGCAGTAACATCACACTTTTCAAAACGTGTTTTTCAGCCCGAAATAAACGCGTTTTTTCAGGCAACCGAATCTCCTTGTAACAGCAAGGCTCAGAAGAGCCCACACACTCAGCCCTTAACCCCAGTGTACAGAAAGTGTCAAAACGTGTTTTTCAGCAGAAATAAACATGTTTCTGCAAGTTTGGTCAACCCCATGTAAGTTATGGGGCAGTAACATCACACTTTTCAAAACGTGTTTCTCAGCCCGAAATAAACGCGTTTTTTCAGACAACTGAATCTCCTTGTAACAGCAAGGCTCAGAAGAGCCCACACACTCAGCCCTTAACCCCAGTGTACAGAAAGTGTCAAAACGTGTTTTTCAGCAGAAATAAACATGTTTCTGCAAGTTTGGTCAACCCCATGTAAGTTATGGGGCAGTAACATCACACTTTTCAAAACGTGTTTTTCAGCCCGAAATAAACGTGTTTTTTTCAGACAACTGAATCTCCATGTAACAGCAAGGCTCAGAAGAGCCCACACACTCAGCCCTTAACCCCAGTGTACAGAAAGTGTCAAAACGTGTTTTTCAGCAGAAATAAACATGTTTCTGCAAGTTTGGTCAACCCCATGTAAGTTATGGGGCAGTAACATCACACTTTTCAAAACGTGTTTTTCAGCCCGAAATAAACGCGTTTTTTCAGGCAACCGAATCTCCTTGTAACAGCAAGGCTCAGAAGAGCCCACACACTCAGCCCTTAACCCCAGTGTACAGAAAGTGTCAAAACGTGTTTTTCAGCAGAAATAAACATGTTTCTGCAAGTTTGGTCAACCCCATGTAAGTTATGGGGCAGTAACATCACACTTTTCAAAACGTGTTTTTCAGCCCGAAATAAACGTTTTTTTTCAGACAACTGAATCTCCTTGTAACAGCAAGGCTCAGAAGAGCCCACACACTCAGCCCTTAACCCCAGTGTACAGAAAGTGTCAAAACGTGTTTTTCAGCAGAAATAAACATGTTTCTGCAAGTTTGGTCAACCCCATGTAAGTTATGGGGCAGTAACATCACACTTTTCAAAACGTGTTTTTCAGCCCGAAATAAACGCGTTTTTTCAGACAACTGAATCTCCTTGTAACAGCAAGGCTCAGAAGAGCCCACACACTCAGCCCTTAACCCCAGTGTACAGAAAGTGTCAAAACGTGTTTTTCAGCAGAAATAAACATGTTTCTGCAAGTTTGGTCAACCCCATGTAAGTTATGGGGCAGTAACATCACACTTTTCAAAACGTGTTTTTCAGCCCGAAATAAACGCGTTTTTTCAGGCAACTGAATCTACTTGTAACAGCAAGGCTCAGAAGAGCCCACACACTCAGCCCTTAACCCCAGTGTACAGAAAGTGTCAAAACGTGTTTTTCAGCAGAAATAAACATGTTTCTGCAAGTTTGGTCAACCCCATGTAAGTTATGGGGCAGTAACATCACACTTTTCAAAACGTGTTTTTCAGCCCGAAATAAACGCGTTTTTTCAGGCAACTGAATCTACTTGTAACAGCAAGGCTCAGAAGAGCCCACACACTCAGCCCTTAACCCCAGTGTGCAGAAAGGGTCAAAACGTGTTTTTCAGCAGAAATAAACATGTTTCTGCAAGTTTGGTCAACCCCATGTAAGTTATGGGGCAGTAACATCACACTTTTCAAAACGTGTTTTTCAGCCCGAAATAAACGCGTTTTTTCAGACAACTGAATCTCCTTGTAACAGCAAGGCTCAGAAGAGCCCACACACTCAGCCCTTAACCCCATTGTGCAGAAAGGGTCAAAACGTGTTTTTCAGCAGAAATAAACATGTTTCTGCAAGTTTGGTCAACCCCATGTAAGTTATGGGGCAGTAACATCACACTTTTCAAAACGTGTTTTTCAGCCCGAAATAAACGCGTTTTTTCAGACAACTGAATCTCCTTGTAACAGCAAGGCTCAGAAGAGCCCACACACTCAGCCCTTAACCCCAGTGTACAGAAAGTGTCAAAACGTGTTTTTCAGCAGAAATAAACATGTTTCTGCAAGTTTGGTCAACCCCATGTAAGTTATGGGGCAGTAACATCACACTTTTCAAAACGTGTTTTTCAGCCCGAAATAAACGCGTTTTTTCAGGCAACTGAATCTACTTGTAACAGCAAGGCTCAGAAGAGCCCACACACTCAGCCCTTAACCCCAGTGTGCAGAAAGGGTCAAAACGTGTTTTTCAGCAGAAATAAACATGTTTCTGCAAGTTTGGTCAACCCCATGTAAGTTATGGGGCAGTAACATCACACTTTTCAAAACGTGTTTTTCAGCTCGAAATAAACGCGTTTTTTCAGACAACTGAATCTCCTTGTAACAGCAAGGCTCAGAAGAGCCCACACACTCAGCCCTTAACCCCAGTGTACAGAAAGTGTCAAAACGTGTTTTTCAGCAGAAATAAACATGTTTCTGCAAGTTTGGTCAACCCCATGTAAGTTATGGGGCAGTATTATCACACTTTTCAAAACGTGTTTTTCAGCCCGAAATAAACGCGTTTTTTCAGGCAACTGAATCTACTTGTAACAGCAAGGCTCAGAAGAGCCCACACACTCAGCCCTTAACCCCAGTGTACAGAAAGTGTCAAAACGTGTTTTTCAGCAGAAATAAACATGTTTCTGCAAGTTTGGTCAACCCCATGTAAGTTATGGGGCAGTAACATCACACTTTTCAAAACGTGTTTTTCAGCCCGAAATAAACGCGTTTTTTCAGACAACTGAATCTCCTTGTAACAGCAAGGCTCAGAAGAGCCCACACACTCAGCCCTTAACCCCAGTGTACAGAAAGTGTCAAAACGTGTTTTTCAGCAGAAATAAACATGTTTCTGCAAGTTTGGTCAACCCCATGTAAGTTATGGGGCAGTAACATCACACTTTTCAAAACGTGTTTTTCAGCCCGAAATAAACGCGTTTTTTCAGACAACTGAATCTCCATGTAACAGCAAGGCTCAGAAGAGCCCACACACTCAGCCCTTAACCCCAGTGTACAGAAAGTGTCAAAACGTGTTTTTCAGCAGAAATAAACATGTTTCTGCAAGTTTGGTCAACCCCATGTAAGTTATGGGGCAGTAACATCACACTTTTCAAAACGTGTTTTTCAGCCCGAAATAAACGCGTTTTTTCAGACAACTGAATCTCCTTGTAACAGCAAGGCTCAGAAGAGCCCACACACTCAGCCCTTAACCCCAGTGTACAGAAAGTGTCAAAACGTGTTTTTCAGCAGAAATAAACATGTTTCTGCAAGTTTGGTCAACCCCATGTAAGTTATGGGGCAGTAACATCACACTTTTCAAAACGTGTTTTTCAGCCCGAAATAAACGCGTTTTTTCAGACAACTGAATCTCCTTGTAACAGCAAGGCTCAGAAGAGCCCACACACTCAGCCCTTAACCCCAGTGTACAGAAAGTGTCAAAACGTGTTTTTCAGCAGAAATAAACATGTTTCTGCAAGTTTGGTCAACCCCATGTAAGTTATGGGGCAGTAACATCACTCTTTTCAAAACGTGTTTCTCAGCCCGAAATAAACGCCTTTTTTCAGACAACTGAATCTCCTTGTAACAGCAAGGCTCAGAAGAGCCCACACACTCAGCCCTTAACCCCAGTGTAGAGAAAGTGTCAAAACGTGTTTTTCAGCAGAAATAAACATGTTTCTGCAAGTTTGGTCAACCCCATGTAAGTTATGGGGCAGTAACATCACACTTTTCAAAACGTGTTTTTCAGCCCGAAATAAACGCGTTTTTTTCAGACAACTGAATCTCCATGTAACAGCAAGGCTCAGAAGAGCCCACACACTCAGCCCTTAACCCCAGTGTACAGAAAGTGTCAAAACGTGTTTTTCAGCAGAAATAAACATGTTTCTGCAAGTTTGGTCAACCCCATGTAAGTTATGGGGCAGTAACATCACACTTTTCAAAACGTGTTTTTCAGCCCGAAATAAACGCGTTTTTCAGGCAACCGAATCTCCTTGTAACAGCAAGGCTCAGAAGAGCCCACACACTCAGCCCTTAACCCCAGTGTACAGAAAGTGTCAAAACGTGTTTTTCAGCAGAAATAAACATGTTTCTGCAAGTTTGGTCAACCCCATGTAAGTTATGGGGCAGTAACATCACACTTTTCAAAACGTGTTTTTCAGCCCGAAATAAACGCGTTTTTTCAGGCAACCGAATCTCCTTGTAACAGCAAGGCTCAGAAGAGCCCACACACTCAGCCCTTAACCCCAGTGTACAGAAAGTGTCAAAACGTGTTTTTCAGCAGAAATAAACATGTTTCTGCAAGTTTGGTCAACCCCATGTAAGTTATGGGGCAGTAACATCACACTTTTCAAAACGTGTTTTTCAGCCCGAAATAAACGCGTTTTTTCAGGCAACTGAATCTACTTGTAACAGCAAGGCTCAGAAGAGCCCACACACTCAGCCCTTAACCCCAGTGTGCAGAAAGGGTCAAAACGTGTTTTTCAGCAGAAATAAACATGTTTCTGCAAGTTTGGTCAACCCCATGTAAGTTATGGGGCAGTAACATCACACTTTTCAAAACGTGTTTCTCAGCCCGAAATAAACGCCTTTTTTCAGACAACTGAATCTCCTTGTAACAGCAAGGCTCAGAAGAGCCCACACACTCAGCCCTTAACCCCAGTGTAGAGAAAGTGTCAAAACGTGTTTTTCAGCAGAAATAAACATGTTTCTGCAAGTTTGGTCAACCCCATGTAAGTTATGGGGCAGTAACATCACACTTTTCAAAACGTGTTTTTCAGCCCGAAATAAACGCGTTTTTTCAGGCAACCGAATCTCCTTGTAACAGCAAGGCTCAGAAGAGCCCACACACTCAGCCCTTAACCCCAGTGTACAGAAAGTGTCAAAACGTGTTTTTCAGCAGAAATAAACATGTTTCTGCAAGTTTGGTCAACCCCATGTAAGTTATGGGGCAGTAACATCACACTTTTCAAAACGTGTTTTTCAGCCCGAAATAAACGCGTTTTTCAGGCAACCGAATCTCCTTGTAACAGCAAGGCTCAGAAGAGCCCACACACTCAGCCCTTAACCCCAGTGTACAGAAAGTGTCAAAACGTGTTTTTCAGCAGAAATAAACATGTTTCTGCAAGTTTGGTCAACCCCATGTAAGTTATGGGGCAGTAACATCACACTTTTCAAAACGTGTTTCTCAGCCCGAAATAAACGCGTTTTTTCAGACAACTGAATCTCCTTGTAACAGCAAGGCTCAGAAGAGCCCACACACTCAGCCCTTAACCCCAGTGTACAGAAAGTGTCAAAACGTGTTTTTCAGCAGAAATAAACATGTTTCTGCAAGTTTGGTCAACCCCATGTAAGTTATGGGGCAGTAACATCACACTTTTCAAAACGTGTTTTTCAGCCCGAAATAAACGTGTTTTTTTCAGACAACTGAATCTCCATGTAACAGCAAGGCTCAGAAAAGCCCACACACTCAGCCCTTAACCCCAGTGTACAGAAAGTGTCAAAACGTGTTTTTCAGCAGAAATAAACATGTTTCTGCAAGTTTGGTCAACCCCATGTAAGTTATGGGGCAGTAACATCACACTTTTCAAAACGTGTTTTTCAGCCCGAAATAAACGCGTTTTTTCAGGCAACCGAATCTCCTTGTAACAGCAAGGCTCAGAAGAGCCCACACACTCAGCCCTTAACCCCAGTGTACAGAAAGTGTCAAAACGTGTTTTTCAGCAGAAATAAACATGTTTCTGCAAGTTTGGTCAACCCCATGTAAGTTATGGGGCAGTAACATCACACTTTTCAAAACGTGTTTTTCAGCCCAAAATAAACGCGTTTTTTCAGACAACTGAATCTCCTTGTAACAGCAAGGCTCAGAAGAGCCCACACACTCAGCCCTTAACCCCAGTGTACAGAAAGTGTCAAAACGTGTTTTTCAGCAGAAATAAACATGTTTCTGCAAGTTTGGTCAACCCCATGTAAGTTATGGGGCAGTAACATCACACTTTTCAAAACGTGTTTTTCAGCCCGAAATAAACGCGTTTTTTCAGACAACTGAATCTCCTTGTAACAGCAAGGCTCAGAAGAGCCCACACACTCAGCCATTAACCCCAGTGTACAGAAAGTGTCAAAACGTGTTTTTCAGCAGAAATAAACATGTTTCTGCAAGTTTGGTCAACCCCATGTAAGTTATGGGGCAGTAACATCACACTTTTCAAAACGTGTTTTTCAGCCCGAAATAAACGCGTTTTTTCAGGCAACTGAATCTACTTGTAACAGCAAGGCTCAGAAGAGCCCACACACTCAGCCCTTAACCCCAGTGTACAGAAAGTGTCAAAACGTGTTTTTCAGCAGAAATAAACATGTTTCTGCAAGTTTGGTCAACCCCATGTAAGTTATGGGGCAGTAACATCACACTTTTCAAAACGTGTTTTTCAGCCCGAAATAAACGCGTTTTTTCAGGCAACTGAATCTACTTGTAACAGCAAGGCTCAGAAGAGCCCACACACTCAGCCCTTAACCCCAGTGTACAGAAAGTGTCAAAACGTGTTTTTCAGCAGAAATAAACATGTTTCTGCAAGTTTGGTCAACCCCATGTAAGTTATGGGGCAGTAACATCACACTTTTCAAAACGTGTTTTTCAGCCCGAAATAAACGCGTTTTTTCAGACAACTGAATCTCCTTGTAACAGCAAGGCTCAGAAGAGCCCACACACTCAGCCCTTAACCCCAGTGTACAGAAAGTGTCAAAACGTGTTTTTCAGCAGAAATAAACATGTTTCTGCAAGTTTGGTCAACCCCATGTAAGTTATGGGGCAGTAACATCACACTTTTCAAAACGTGTTTTTCAGCCCGAAATAAACGCGTTTTTTCAGACAACTGAATCTCCATGTAACAGCAAGGCTCAGAAGAGCCCACACACTCAGCCCTTAACCCCAGTGTACAGAAAGTGTCAAAACGTGTTTTTCAGCAGAAATAAACATGTTTCTGCAAGTTTGGTCAACCCCATGTAAGTTATGGGGCAGTAACATCACACTTTTCAAAACGTGTTTTTCAGCCCGAAATAAACGCGTTTTTTCAGGCAACTGAATCTACTTGTAACAGCAAGGCTCAGAAGAGCCCACACACTCAGCCCTTAACCCCAGTGTGCAGAAAGGGTCAAAACGTGTTTTTCAGCAGAAATAAACATGTTTCTGCAAGTTTGGTCAACCCCATGTAAGTTATGGGGCAGTAACATCACACTTTTCAAAACGTGTTTTTCAGCCCGAAATAAACGCGTTTTTTCAGACAACTGAATCTCCTTGTAACAGCAAGGCTCAGAAGAGCCCACACACTCAGCCCTTAACCCCAGTGTACAGAAAGTGTCAAAACGTGTTTTTCAGCAGAAATAAACATGTTTCTGCAAGTTTGGTCAACCCCATGTAAGTTATGGGGCAGTAACATCACACTTTTCAAAACGTGTTTTTCAGCCCGAAATAAACGCGTTTTTTCAGGCAACCGAATCTCCTTGTAACAGCAAGGCTCAGAAGAGCCCACACACTCAGCCCTTAACCCCAGTGTACAGAAAGTGTCAAAACGTGTTTTTCAGCAGAAATAAACATGTTTCTGCAAGTTTGGTCAACCCCATGTAAGTTATGGGGCAGTAACATCACACTTTTCAAAACGTGTTTTTCAGCCCAAAATAAACGCGTTTTTTCAGACAACTGAATCTCCTTGTAACAGCAAGGCTCAGAAGAGCCCACACACTCAGCCCTTAACCCCAGTGTACAGAAAGTGTCAAAACGTGTTTTTCAGCAGAAATAAACATGTTTCTGCAAGTTTGGTCAACCCCATGTAAGTTATGGGGCAGTAACATCACACTTTTCAAAACGTGTTTTTCAGCCCGAAATAAACGCGTTTTTTCAGACAACTGAATCTCCTTGTAACAGCAAGGCTCAGAAGAGCCCACACACTCAGCCATTAACCCCAGTGTACAGAAAGTGTCAAAACGTGTTTTTCAGCAGAAATAAACATGTTTCTGCAAGTTTGGTCAACCCCATGTAAGTTATGGGGCAGTAACATCACACTTTTCAAAACGTGTTTTTCAGCCCGAAATAAACGCGTTTTTTCAGGCAACTGAATCTACTTGTAACAGCAAGGCTCAGAAGAGCCCACACACTCAGCCCTTAACCCCAGTGTACAGAAAGTGTCAAAACGTGTTTTTCAGCAGAAATAAACATGTTTCTGCAAGTTTGGTCAACCCCATGTAAGTTATGGGGCAGTAACATCACACTTTTCAAAACGTGTTTTTCAGCCCGAAATAAACGCGTTTTTTCAGGCAACTGAATCTACTTGTAACAGCAAGGCTCAGAAGAGCCCACACACTCAGCCCTTAACCCCAGTGTACAGAAAGTGTCAAAACGTGTTTTTCAGCAGAAATAAACATGTTTCTGCAAGTTTGGTCAACCCCATGTAAGTTATGGGGCAGTAACATCACACTTTTCAAAACGTGTTTTTCAGCCCGAAATAAACGCGTTTTTTCAGACAACTGAATCTCCTTGTAACAGCAAGGCTCAGAAGAGCCCACACACTCAGCCCTTAACCCCAGTGTACAGAAAGTGTCAAAACGTGTTTTTCAGCAGAAATAAACATGTTTCTGCAAGTTTGGTCAACCCCATGTAAGTTATGGGGCAGTAACATCACACTTTTCAAAACGTGTTTTTCAGCCCGAAATAAACGCGTTTTTTCAGACAACTGAATCTCCATGTAACAGCAAGGCTCAGAAGAGCCCACACACTCAGCCCTTAACCCCAGTGTACAGAAAGTGTCAAAACGTGTTTTTCAGCAGAAATAAACATGTTTCTGCAAGTTTGGTCAACCCCATGTAAGTTATGGGGCAGTAACATCACACTTTTCAAAACGTGTTTTTCAGCCCGAAATAAACGCGTTTTTTCAGACAACTGAATCTCCTTGTAACAGCAAGGCTCAGAAGAGCCCACACACTCAGCCCTTAACCCCAGTGTACAGAAAGTGTCAAAACGTGTTTTTCAGCAGAAATAAACATGTTTCTGCAAGTTTGGTCAACCCCATGTAAGTTATGGGGCAGTAACATCACACTTTTCAAAACGTGTTTTTCAGCCCGAAATAAACGCGTTTTTTCAGACAACTGAATCTCCTTGTAACAGCAAGGCTCAGAAGAGCCCACACACTCAGCCCTTAACCCCAGTGTACAGAAAGTGTCAAAACGTGTTTTTCAGCAGAAATAAACATGTTTCTGCAAGTTTGGTCAACCCCATGTAAGTTATGGGGCAGTAACATCACTCTTTTCAAAACGTGTTTCTCAGCCCGAAATAAACGCCTTTTTTCAGACAACTGAATCTCCTTGTAACAGCAAGGCTCAGAAGAGCCCACACACTCAGCCCTTAACCCCAGTGTAGAGAAAGTGTCAAAACGTGTTTTTCAGCAGAAATAAACATGTTTCTGCAAGTTTGGTCAACCCCATGTAAGTTATGGGGCAGTAACATCACACTTTTCAAAACGTGTTTTTCAGCCCGAAATAAACGCGTTTTTTTCAGACAACTGAATCTCCATGTAACAGCAAGGCTCAGAAGAGCCCACACACTCAGCCCTTAACCCCAGTGTACAGAAAGTGTCAAAACGTGTTTTTCAGCAGAAATAAACATGTTTCTGCAAGTTTGGTCAACCCCATGTAAGTTATGGGGCAGTAACATCACACTTTTCAAAACGTGTTTTTCAGCCCGAAATAAACGCGTTTTTCAGGCAACCGAATCTCCTTGTAACAGCAAGGCTCAGAAGAGCCCACACACTCAGCCCTTAACCCCAGTGTACAGAAAGTGTCAAAACGTGTTTTTCAGCAGAAATAAACATGTTTCTGCAAGTTTGGTCAACCCCATGTAAGTTATGGGGCAGTAACATCACACTTTTCAAAACGTGTTTTTCAGCCCGAAATAAACGCGTTTTTTCAGGCAACCGAATCTCCTTGTAACAGCAAGGCTCAGAAGAGCCCACACACTCAGCCCTTAACCCCAGTGTACAGAAAGTGTCAAAACGTGTTTTTCAGCAGAAATAAACATGTTTCTGCAAGTTTGGTCAACCCCATGTAAGTTATGGGGCAGTAACATCACACTTTTCAAAACGTGTTTTTCAGCCCGAAATAAACGCGTTTTTTCAGGCAACTGAATCTACTTGTAACAGCAAGGCTCAGAAGAGCCCACACACTCAGCCCTTAACCCCAGTGTGCAGAAAGGGTCAAAACGTGTTTTTCAGCAGAAATAAACATGTTTCTGCAAGTTTGGTCAACCCCATGTAAGTTATGGGGCAGTAACATCACACTTTTCAAAACGTGTTTCTCAGCCCGAAATAAACGCCTTTTTTCAGACAACTGAATCTCCTTGTAACAGCAAGGCTCAGAAGAGCCCACACACTCAGCCCTTAACCCCAGTGTAGAGAAAGTGTCAAAACGTGTTTTTCAGCAGAAATAAACATGTTTCTGCAAGTTTGGTCAACCCCATGTAAGTTATGGGGCAGTAACATCACACTTTTCAAAACGTGTTTTTCAGCCCGAAATAAACGCGTTTTTTCAGGCAACCGAATCTCCTTGTAACAGCAAGGCTCAGAAGAGCCCACACACTCAGCCCTTAACCCCAGTGTACAGAAAGTGTCAAAACGTGTTTTTCAGCAGAAATAAACATGTTTCTGCAAGTTTGGTCAACCCCATGTAAGTTATGGGGCAGTAACATCACACTTTTCAAAACGTGTTTTTCAGCCCGAAATAAACGCGTTTTTTCAGACAACCGAATCTCCTTGTAACAGCAAGGCTCAGAAGAGCCCACACACTCAGCCCTTAACCCCAGTGTACAGAAAGTGTCAAAACGTGTTTTTCAGCAGAAATAAACATGTTTCTGCAAGTTTGGTCAACCCCATGTTAGTTATGGGGCAGTAACATCACACTTTTCAAAACGTGTTTTTCAGCCCGAAATAAACGCGTTTTTTCAGACAACTGAATCTCCTTGTAACAGCAAGGCTCAGAAGAGCCCACACACTCAGCCCTTAACCCCAGTGTACAGAAAGTGTCAAAACGTGTTTTTCAGCAGAAATAAACATGTTTCTGCAAGTTTGGTCAACCCCATGTAAGTTATGGGGCAGTAACATCACACTTTTCAAAACGTGTTTTTCAGCCCGAAATAAACGCGTTTTTTCAGGCAACCGAATCTCCTTGTAACAGCAAGGCTCAGAAGAGCCCACACACTCAGCCCTTAACCCCAGTGTACAGAAAGTGTCATAACGTGTTTTTCAGCAGAAATAAACATGTTTCTGCAAGTTTGGTCAACCCCATGTAAGTTATGGGGCAGTAACATCACACTTTTCAAAACGTGTTTCTCAGCCCGAAATAAACGCGTTTTTTCAGACAACTGAATCTCCTTGTAACAGCAAGGCTCAGAAGAGCCCACACACTCAGCCCTTAACCCCAGTGTACAGAAAGTGTCAAAACGTGTTTTTCAGCAGAAATAAACATGTTTCTGCAAGTTTGGTCAACCCCATGTAAGTTATGGGGCAGTAACATCACACTTTTCAAAACGTGTTTTTCAGCCCGAAATAAACGTGTTTTTTTCAGACAACTGAATCTCCATGTAACAGCAAGGCTCAGAAAAGCCCACACACTCAGCCCTTAACCCCAGTGTACAGAAAGTGTCAAAACGTGTTTTTCAGCAGAAATAAACATGTTTCTGCAAGTTTGGTCAACCCCATGTAAGTTATGGGGCAGTAACATCACACTTTTCAAAACGTGTTTTTCAGCCCGAAATAAACGCGTTTTTTCAGGCAACCGAATCTCCTTGTAACAGCAAGGCTCAGAAGAGCCCACACACTCAGCCCTTAACCCCAGTGTACAGAAAGTGTCAAAACGTGTTTTTCAGCAGAAATAAACATGTTTCTGCAAGTTTGGTCAACCCCATGTAAGTTATGGGGCAGTAACATCACACTTTTCAAAACGTGTTTTTCAGCCCAAAATAAACGCGTTTTTTCAGACAACTGAATCTCCTTGTAACAGCAAGGCTCAGAAGAGCCCACACACTCAGCCCTTAACCCCAGTGTACAGAAAGTGTCAAAACGTGTTTTTCAGCAGAAATAAACATGTTTCTGCAAGTTTGGTCAACCCCATGTAAGTTATGGGGCAGTAACATCACACTTTTCAAAACGTGTTTTTCAGCCCGAAATAAACGCGTTTTTTCAGACAACTGAATCTCCTTGTAACAGCAAGGCTCAGAAGAGCCCACACACTCAGCCATTAACCCCAGTGTACAGAAAGTGTCAAAACGTGTTTTTCAGCAGAAATAAACATGTTTCTGCAAGTTTGGTCAACCCCATGTAAGTTATGGGGCAGTAACATCACACTTTTCAAAACGTGTTTTTCAGCCCGAAATAAACGCGTTTTTTCAGGCAACTGAATCTACTTGTAACAGCAAGGCTCAGAAGAGCCCACACACTCAGCCCTTAACCCCAGTGTACAGAAAGTGTCAAAACGTGTTTTTCAGCAGAAATAAACATGTTTCTGCAAGTTTGGTCAACCCCATGTAAGTTATGGGGCAGTAACATCACACTTTTCAAAACGTGTTTTTCAGCCCGAAATAAACGCGTTTTTTCAGGCAACTGAATCTACTTGTAACAGCAAGGCTCAGAAGAGCCCACACACTCAGCCCTTAACCCCAGTGTGCAGAAAGGGTCAAAACGTGTTTTTCAGCAGAAATAAACATGTTTCTGCAAGTTTGGTCAACCCCATGTAAGTTATGGGGCAGTAACATCACACTTTTCAAAACGTGTTTTTCAGCCCGAAATAAACGCGTTTTTTCAGACAACTGAATCTCCTTGTAACAGCAAGGCTCAGAAGAGCCCACACACTCAGCCCTTAACCCCATTGTGCAGAAAGGGTCAAAACGTGTTTTTCAGCAGAAATAAACATGTTTCTGCAAGTTTGGTCAACCCCATGTAAGTTATGGGGCAGTAACATCACACTTTTCAAAACGTGTTTTTCAGCCCGAAATAAACGCGTTTTTTCAGACAACTGAATCTCCTTGTAACAGCAAGGCTCAGAAGAGCCCACACACTCAGCCCTTAACCCCAGTGTACAGAAAGTGTCAAAACGTGTTTTTCAGCAGAAATAAACATGTTTCTGCAAGTTTGGTCAACCCCATGTAAGTTATGGGGCAGTAACATCACACTTTTCAAAACGTGTTTTTCAGCCCGAAATAAACGCGTTTTTTCAGGCAACTGAATCTACTTGTAACAGCAAGGCTCAGAAGAGCCCACACACTCAGCCCTTAACCCCAGTGTGCAGAAAGGGTCAAAACGTGTTTTTCAGCAGAAATAAACATGTTTCTGCAAGTTTGGTCAACCCCATGTAAGTTATGGGGCAGTAACATCACACTTTTCAAAACGTGTTTTTCAGCCCGAAATAAACGCGTTTTTTCAGACAACTGAATCTCCTTGTAACAGCAAGGCTCAGAAGAGCCCACACACTCAGCCCTTAACCCCAGTGTACAGAAAGTGTCAAAACGTGTTTTTCAGCAGAAATAAACATGTTTCTGCAAGTTTGGTCAACCCCATGTAAGTTATGGGGCAGTAACATCACACTTTTCAAAACGTGTTTTTCAGCCCGAAATAAACGCGTTTTTTCAGACAACTGAATCTGCTTGTAACAGCAAGGCTCAGAAGAGCCCACACACTCAGCCCTTAACCCCAGTGTACAGAAAGTGTCAAAACGTGTTTTTCAGCAGAAATAAACATGTTTCTGCAAGTTTGGTCAACCCCATGTAAGTTATGGGGCAGTAACATCACACTTTTCAAAACGTGTTTTTCAGCCCGAAATAAACGCGTTTTTTCAGGCAACTGAATCTACTTGTAACAGCAAGGCTCAGAAGAGCCCACACACTCAGCCCTTAACCCCAGTGTGCAGAAAGGGTCAAAACGTGTTTTTCAGCAGAAATAAACATGTTTCTGCAAGTTTGGTCAACCCCATGTAAGTTATGGGGCAGTAACATCACACTTTTCAAAACGTGTTTTTCAGCCCGAAATAAACGCGTTTTTTCAGACAACTGAATCTCCTTGTAACAGCAAGGCTCAGAAGAGCCCACACACTCAGCCCTTAACCCCAGTGTACAGAAAGTGTCAAAACGTGTTTTTCAGCAGAAATAAACATGTTTCTGCAAGTTTGGTCAACCCCATGTAAGTTATGGGGCAGTAACATCACACTTTTCAAAACGTGTTTTTCAGCCCGAAATAAACGCGTTTTGTCAGGCAACTGAATCTACTTGTAACAGCAAGGCTCAGAAGAGCCCACACACTCAGCCCTTAACCCCAGTGTGCAGAAAGGGTCAAAACGTGTTTTTCAGCAGAAATAAACATGTTTCTGCAAGTTTGGTCAACCCCATGTAAGTTATGGGGCAGTAACATCACACTTTTCAAAACGTGTTTTTCAGCCCGAAATAAACGCGTTTTTTCAGACAACTGAATCTCCTTGTAACAGCAAGGCTCAGAAGAGCCCACACACTCAGCCCTTAACCCCATTGTGCAGAAAGGGTCAAAACGTGTTTTTCAGCAGAAATAAACGTGTTTCTGCAAGTTTGGTCAACCCCATGTAAGTTATGGGGCAGTAACATCACACTTTTCAAAACGTGTTTCTCAGCCCGAAATAAACGCCTTTTTTCAGACAACTGAATCTCCTTGTAACAGCAAGGCTCAGAAGAGCCCACACACTCAGCCCTTAACCCCAGTGTAGAGAAAGTGTCAAAACGTGTTTTTCAGCAGAAATAAACATGTTTCTGCAAGTTTGGTCAACCCCATGTAAGTTATGGGGCAGTAACATCACACTTTTCAAAACGTGTTTTTCAGCCCGACATAAACGCGTTTTTTCAGGCAACCGAATCTCCTTGTAACAGCAAGGCTCAGAAGAGCCCACACACTCAGCCCTTAACCCCAGTGTACAGAAAGTGTCAAAACGTGTTTTTCAGCAGAAATAAACATGTTTCTGCAAGTTTGGTCAACCCCATGTAAGTTATGGGGCAGTAACATCACACTTTTCAAAACGTGTTTTTCAGCCCGAAATAAACGCGTTTTTTCAGACAACCGAATCTCCTTGTAACAGCAAGGCTCAGAAGAGCCCACACACTCAGCCCTTAACCCCAGTGTACAGAAAGTGTCAAAACGTGTTTTTCAGCAGAAATAAACATGTTTCTGCAAGTTTGGTCAACCCCATGTAAGTTATGGGGCAGTAACATCACACTTTTCAAAACGTGTTTTTCAGCCCGAAATAAACGCGTTTTTTCAGACAACTGAATCTCCTTGTAACAGCAAGGCTCAGAAGAGCCCACACACTCAGCCCTTAACCCCAGTGTACAGAAAGTGTCAAAACGTGTTTTTCAGCAGAAATAAACATGTTTCTGCAAGTTTGGTCAACCCCATGTAAGTTATGGGGCAGTAACATCACACTTTTCAAAACGTGTTTTTCAGCCCGAAATAAACGCGTTTTTTCAGGCAACCGAATCTCCTTGTAACAGCAAGGCTCAGAAGAGCCCACACACTCAGCCCTTAACCCCAGTGTACAGAAAGTGTCAAAACGTGTTTTTCAGCAGAAATAAACATGTTTCTGCAAGTTTGGTCAACCCCATGTAAGTTATGGGGCAGTAACATCACACTTTTCAAAACGTGTTTCTCAGCCCGAAATAAACGCGTTTTTTCAGACAACTGAATCTCCTTGTAACAGCAAGGCTCAGAAGAGCCCACACACTCAGCCCTTAACCCCAGTGTACAGAAAGTGTCAAAACGTGTTTTTCAGCAGAAATAAACATGTTTCTGCAAGTTTGGTCAACCCCATGTAAGTTATGGGGCAGTAACATCACACTTTTCAAAACGTGTTTTTCAGCCCGAAATAAACGCGTTTTTTCAGGCAACTGAATCTACTTGTAACAGCAAGGCTCAGAAGAGCCCACACACTCAGCCCTTAACCCCAGTGTGCAGAAAGGGTCAAAACGTGTTTTTCAGCAGAAATAAACATGTTTCTGCAAGTTTGGTCAACCCCATGTAAGTTATGGGGCAGTAACATCACACTTTTCAAAACGTGTTTTTCAGCCCGAAATAAACGCGTTTTTTCAGACAACTGAATCTCCTTGTAACAGCAAGGCTCAGAAGAGCCCACACACTCAGCCCTTAACCCCAGTGTACAGAAAGTGTCAAAACGTGTTTTTCAGCAGAAATAAACATGTTTCTGCAAGTTTGGTCAACCCCATGTAAGTTATGGGGCAGTAACATCACACTTTTCAAAACGTGTTTTTCAGCCCGAAATAAACGCGTTTTTTCAGACAACTGAATCTGCTTGTAACAGCAAGGCTCAGAAGAGCCCACACACTCAGCCCTTAACCCCAGTGTACAGAAAGTGTCAAAACGTGTTTTTCAGCAGAAATAAACATGTTTCTGCAAGTTTGGTCAACCCCATGTAAGTTATGGGGCAGTAACATCACACTTTTCAAAACGTGTTTTTCAGCCCGAAATAAACGCGTTTTTTCAGGCAACTGAATCTACTTGTAACAGCAAGGCTCAGAAGAGCCCACACACTCAGCCCTTAACCCCAGTGTGCAGAAAGGGTCAAAACGTGTTTTTCAGCAGAAATAAACATGTTTCTGCAAGTTTGGTCAACCCCATGTAAGTTATGGGGCAGTAACATCACACTTTTCAAAACGTGTTTTTCAGCCCGAAATAAACGCGTTTTTTCAGACAACTGAATCTCCTTGTAACAGCAAGGCTCAGAAGAGCCCACACACTCAGCCCTTAACCCCAGTGTACAGAAAGTGTCAAAACGTGTTTTTCAGCAGAAATAAACATGTTTCTGCAAGTTTGGTCAACCCCATGTAAGTTATGGGGCAGTAACATCACACTTTTCAAAACGTGTTTTTCAGCCCGAAATAAACGCGTTTTTTCAGGCAACTGAATCTACTTGTAACAGCAAGGCTCAGAAGAGCCCACACACTCAGCCCTTAACCCCAGTGTGCAGAAAGGGTCAAAACGTGTTTTTCAGCAGAAATAAACATGTTTCTGCAAGTTTGGTCAACCCCATGTAAGTTATGGGGCAGTAACATCACACTTTTCAAAACGTGTTTTTCAGCCCGAAATAAACGCGTTTTTTCAGACAACTGAATCTCCTTGTAACAGCAAGGCTCAGAAGAGCCCACACACTCAGCCCTTAACCCCATTGTGCAGAAAGGGTCAAAACGTGTTTTTCAGCAGAAATAAACGTGTTTCTGCAAGTTTGGTCAACCCCATGTAAGTTATGGGGCAGTAACATCACACTTTTCAAAACGTGTTTCTCAGCCCGAAATAAACGCCTTTTTTCAGACAACTGAATCTCCTTGTAACAGCAAGGCTCAGAAGAGCCCACACACTCAGCCCTTAACCCCAGTGTAGAGAAAGTGTCAAAACGTGTTTTTCAGCAGAAATAAACATGTTTCTGCAAGTTTGGTCAACCCCATGTAAGTTATGGGGCAGTAACATCACACTTTTCAAAACGTGTTTTTCAGCCCGAAATAAACGCGTTTTTTCAGGCAACCGAATCTCCTTGTAACAGCAAGGCTCAGAAGAGCCCACACACTCAGCCCTTAACCCCAGTGTACAGAAAGTGTCAAAACGTGTTTTTCAGCAGAAATAAACATGTTTCTGCAAGTTTGGTCAACCCCATGTAAGTTATGGGGCAGTAACATCACACTTTTCAAAACGTGTTTTTCAGCCCGAAATAAACGCGTTTTTTCAGACAACCGAATCTCCTTGTAACAGCAAGGCTCAGAAGAGCCCACACACTCAGCCCTTAACCCCAGTGTACAGAAAGTGTCAAAACGTGTTTTTCAGCAGAAATAAACATGTTTCTGCAAGTTTGGTCAACCCCATGTAAGTTATGGGGCAGTAACATCACACTTTTCAAAACGTGTTTTTCAGCCCGAAATAAACGCGTTTTTTCAGACAACTGAATCTCCTTGTAACAGCAAGGCTCAGAAGAGCCCACACACTCAGCCCTTAACCCCAGTGTACAGAAAGTGTCAAAACGTGTTTTTCAGCAGAAATAAACATGTTTCTGCAAGTTTGGTCAACCCCATGTAAGTTATGGGGCAGTAACATCACACTTTTCAAAACGTGTTTTTCAGCCCGAAATAAACGCGTTTTTTCAGGCAACCGAATCTCCTTGTAACAGCAAGGCTCAGAAGAGCCCACACACTCAGCCCTTAACCCCAGTGTACAGAAAGTGTCAAAACGTGTTTTTCAGCAGAAATAAACATGTTTCTGCAAGTTTGGTCAACCCCATGTAAGTTATGGGGCAGTAACATCACACTTTTCAAAACGTGTTTCTCAGCCCGAAATAAACGCGTTTTTTCAGACAACTGAATCTCCTTGTAACAGCAAGGCTCAGAAGAGCCCACACACTCAGCCCTTAACCCCAGTGTACAGAAAGGGTCAAAACGTGTTTTTCAGCAGAAATAAACATGTTTCTGCAAGTTTGGTCAACCCCATGTAAGTTATGGGGCAGTAACATCACACTTTTCAAAACGTGTTTTTCAGCCCGAAATAAACTTTTTTTTTCAGACAACTGAATCTCCATGTAACAGCAAGGCTCAGAAGAGCCCACACACTCAGCCCTTAACCCCAGTGTACAGAAAGTGTCAAAACGTGTTTTTCAGCAGAAATAAACATGTTTCTGCAAGTTTGGTCAACCCCATGTAAGTTATGGGGCAGTAACATCACACTTTTCAAAACGTGTTTTTCAGCCCGAAATAAACGCGTTTTTTCAGACAACTGAATCTCCTTGTAACAGCAAGGCTCAGAAGAGCCCACACACTCAGCCCTTAACCCCAGTGTACAGAAAGTGTCAAAACGTGTTTTTCAGCAGAAATAAACATGTTTCTGCAAGTTTGGTCAACCCCATGTAAGTTATGGGGCAGTAACATCACACTTTTCAAAACGTGTTTTTCAGCCCGAAATAAACGCGTTTTTTCAGACAACTGAATCTCCTTGTAACAGCAAGGCTCAGAAGAGCCCACACACTCAGCCCTTAACCCCAGTGTACAGAAAGTGTCAAAACGTGTTTTTCAGCAGAAATAAACATGTTTCTGCAAGTTTGGTCAACCCCATGTAAGTTATGGGGCAGTAACAGAACACTTTTCAAAACGTGTTTTTCAGCCCGAAATAAACGCGTTTTTTCAGACAACTGAATCTCCTTGTAACAGCAAGGCTCAGAAGAGCCCACACACTCAGCCCTTAACCCCAGTGTACAGAAAGTGTCAAAACGTGTTTTTCAGCAGAAATAAACATGTTTCTGCAAGTTTGGTCAACCCCATGTAAGTTATGGGGCAGTAACATCACACTTTTCAAAACGTGTTTTTCAGCCCGAAATAAACGCGTTTTTTCAGACAACTGAATCTCCTTGTAACAGCAAGGCTCAGAAGAGCCCACACACTCAGCCCTTAACCCCAGTGTACAGAAAGTGTCAAAACGTGTTTTTCAGCAGAAATAAACATGTTTCTGCAAGTTTGGTCAACCCCATGTAAGTTATGGGGCAGTAACATCACACTTTTCAAAACGTGTTTTTCAGCCCGAAATAAACGCGTTTTTTCAGGCAACTGAATCTCCTTGTAACAGCAAGGCTCAGAAGAGCCCACACACTCAGCCCTTAACCCCAGTGTACAGAAAGTGTCAAAACGTGTTTTTCAGCAGAAATAAACATGTTTCTGCAAGTTTGGTCAACCCCATGTAAGTTATGGGGCAGTAACATCACACTTTTCAAAACGTGTTTTTCAGCCCGAAATAAACGCGTTTTTTCAGACAACTGAATCTCCTTGTAACAGCAAGGCTCAGAAGAGCCCACACACTCAGCCCTTAACCCCAGTGTACAGAAAGTGTCAAAACGTGTTTTTCAGCAGAAATAAACATGTTTCTGCAAGTTTGGTCAACCCCATGTAAGTTATGGGGCAGTAACATCACACTTTTCAAAACGTGTTTTTCAGCCCGAAATAAACGCGTTTTTTCAGGCAACTGAATCTACTTGTAACAGCAAGGCTCAGAAGAGCCCACACACTCAGCCCTTAACCCCAGTGTGCAGAAAGGGTCAAAACGTGTTTTTCAGCAGAAATAAACATGTTTCTGCAAGTTTGGTCAACCCCATGTAAGTTATGGGGCAGTAACATCACACTTTTCAAAACGTGTTTTTCAGCCCGAAATAAACGCGTTTTTTCAGACAACTGAATCTCCTTGTAACAGCAAGGCTCAGAAGAGCCCACACACTCAGCCCTTAACCCCAGTGTACAGAAAGTGTCAAAACGTGTTTTTCAGCAGAAATAAACATGTTTCTGCAAGTTTGGTCAACCCCATGTAAGTTATGGGGCAGTAACATCACACTTTTCAAAACGTGTTTTTCAGCCCGAAATAAACGCGTTTTTTCAGGCAACTGAATCTACTTGTAACAGCAAGGCTCAGAAGAGCCCACACACTCAGCCCTTAACCCCAGTGTGCAGAAAGGGTCAAAACGTGTTTTTCAGCAGAAATAAACATGTTTCTGCAAGTTTGGTCAACCCCATGTAAGTTATGGGGCAGTAACATCACACTTTTCAAAACGTGTTTTTCAGCCCGAAATAAACGCGTTTTTTCAGACAACTGAATCTCCTTGTAACAGCAAGGCTCAGAAGAGCCCACACACTCAGCCCTTAACCCCATTGTGCAGAAAGGGTCAAAACGTGTTTTTCAGCAGAAATAAACGTGTTTCTGCAAGTTTGGTCAACCCCATGTAAGTTATGGGGCAGTAACATCACACTTTTCAAAACGTGTTTTTCAGCCCGAAATAAACGCGTTTTTTCAGACAACTGAATCTCCTTGTAACAGCAAGGCTCAGAAGAGCCCACACACTCAGCCCTTAACCCCAGTGTACAGAAAGTGTCAAAACGTGTTTTTCAGCAGAAATAAACATGTTTCTGCAAGTTTGGTCAACCCCATGTAAGTTATGGGGCAGTAACAGAACACTTTTCAAAACGTGTTTTTCAGCCCGAAATAAACGCGTTTTTTCAGACAACTGAATCTCCTTGTAACAGCAAGGCTCAGAAGAGCCCACACACTCAGCCCTTAACCCCAGTGTGCAGAAAGGGTCAAAACGTGTTTTTCAGCAGAAATAAACATGTTTCTGCAAGTTTGGTCAACCCCATGTAAGTTATGGGGCAGTAACATCACACTTTTCAAAACGTGTTTTTCAGCCCGAAATAAACGCGTTTTTTCAGACAACTGAATCTCCTTGTAACAGCAAGGCTCAGAAGAGCCCACACACTCAGCCCTTAACCCCAGTGTACAGAAAGTGTCAAAACGTGTTTTTCAGCAGAAATAAACATGTTTCTGCAAGTTTGGTCAACCCCATGTAAGTTATGGGGCAGTAACAGAACACTTTTCAAAACGTGTTTTTCAGCCCGAAATAAACGCGTTTTTTCAGACAACTGAATCTCCTTGTAACAGCAAGGCTCAGAAGAGCCCACACACTCAGCCCTTAACCCCAGTGTACAGAAAGTGTCAAAACGTGTTTTTCAGCAGAAATAAACATGTTTCTGCAAGTTTGGTCAACCCCATGTAAGTTATGGGGCAGTAACATCACACTTTTCAAAACGTGTTTTTCAGCCCGAAATAAACGCGTTTTTTCAGACAACTGAATCTCCTTGTAACAGCAAGGCTCAGAAGAGCCCACACACTCAGCCCTTAACCCCAGTGTACAGAAAGTGTCAAAACGTGTTTTTCAGCAGAAATAAACATGTTTCTGCAAGTTTGGTCAACCCCATGTAAGTTATGGGGCAGTAACATCACACTTTTCAAAACGTGTTTTTCAGCCCGAAATAAACGCGTTTTTTCAGGCAACTGAATCTACTTGTAACAGCAAGGCTCAGAAGAGCCCACACACTCAGCCCTTAACCCCAGTGTGCAGAAAGGGTCAAAACGTGTTTTTCAGCAGAAATAAACATGTTTCTGCAAGTTTGGTCAACCCCATGTAAGTTATGGGGCAGTAACATCACACTTTTCAAAACGTGTTTTTCAGCCCGAAATAAACGCGTTTTTTCAGACAACTGAATCTCCTTGTAACAGCAAGGCTCAGAAGAGCCCACACACTCAGCCCTTAACCCCAGTGTACAGAAAGTGTCAAAACGTGTTTTTCAGCAGAAATAAACATGTTTCTGCAAGTTTGGTCAACCCCATGTAAGTTATGGGGCAGTAACATCACACTTTTCAAAACGTGTTTTTCAGCCCGAAATAAACGCGTTTTTTCAGACAACTGAATCTCCTTGTAACAGCAAGGCTCAGAAGAGCCCACACACTCAGCCCTTAACCCCAGTGTACAGAAAGTGTCAAAACGTGTTTTTCAGCAGAAATAAACATGTTTCTGCAAGTTTGGTCAACCCCATGTAAGTTATGGGGCAGTAACATCACACTTTTCAAAACGTGTTTTTCAGCCCGAAATAAACGCGTTTTTTCAGGCAACTGAATCTACTTGTAACAGCAAGGCTCAGAAGAGCCCACACACTCAGCCCTTAACCCCAGTGTACAGAAAGTGTCAAAACGTGTTTTTCAGCAGAAATAAACATGTTTCTGCAAGTTTGGTCAACCCCATGTAAGTTATGGGGCAGTAACATCACACTTTTCAAAACGTGTTTTTCAGCCCGAAATAAACGCGTTTTTTCAGGCAACTGAATCTACTTGTAACAGCAAGGCTCAGAAGAGCCCACACACTCAGCCCTTAACCCCAGTGTGCAGAAAGGGTCAAAACGTGTTTTTCAGCAGAAATAAACATGTTTCTGCAAGTTTGGTCAACCCCATGTAAGTTATGGGGCAGTAACATCACACTTTTCAAAACGTGTTTTTCAGCCCGAAATAAACGCGTTTTTTCAGACAACTGAATCTCCTTGTAACAGCAAGGCTCAGAAGAGCCCACACACTCAGCCCTTAACCCCATTGTGCAGAAAGGGTCAAAACGTGTTTTTCAGCAGAAATAAACATGTTTCTGCAAGTTTGGTCAACCCCATGTAAGTTATGGGGCAGTAACATCACACTTTTTAAAACGTGTTTTTCAGCCCGAAATAAACGCGTTTTTTCAGACAACTGAATCTCCTTGTAACAGCAAGACTCAGAAGAGCCCACACACTCAGCCCTTAACCCCAGTGTACAGAAAGTGTCAAAACGTGTTTTTCAGCAGAAATAAACATGTTTCTGCAAGTTTGGTCAACCCCATGTAAGTTATGGGGCAGTAACATCACACTTTTCAAAACGTGTTTTTCAGCCCGAAATAAACGCGTTTTTTCAGACAACTGAATCTCCTTGTAACAGCAAGGCTCAGAAGAGCCCACACACTCAGCCCTTAACCCCAGTGTACAGAAAGTGTCAAAACGTGTTTTTCAGCAGAAATAAACATGTTTCTGCAAGTTTGGTCAACCCCATGTAAGTTATGGGGCAGTAACAGAACACTTTTCAAAACGTGTTTTTCAGCCCGAAATAAACGCGATTTTTCAGACAACTGAATCTCCTTGTAACAGCAAGGCTCAGAAGAGCCCACACACTCAGCCCTTAACCCCAGTGTGCAGAAAGGGTCAAAACGTGTTTTTCAGCAGAAATAAACATGTTTCTGCAAGTTTGGTCAACCCCATGTAAGTTATGGGGCAGTAACATCACACTTTTCAAAACGTGTTTTTCAGCCCGAAATAAACGCGTTTTTTCAGACAACTGAATCTCCTTGTAACAGCAAGGCTCAGAAGAGCCCACACACTCAGCCCTTAACCCCAGTGTACAGAAAGTGTCAAAACGTGTTTTTCAGCAGAAATAAACATGTTTCTGCAAGTTTGGTCAACCCCATGTAAGTTATGGGGCAGTAACAGAACACTTTTCAAAACGTGTTTTTCAGCCCGAAATAAACGCGTTTTTTCAGACAACTGAATCTCCTTGTAACAGCAAGGCTCAGAAGAGCCCACACACTCAGCCCTTAACCCCAGTGTACAGAAAGTGTCAAAACGTGTTTTTCAGCAGAAATAAACATGTTTCTGCAAGTTTGGTCAACCCCATGTAAGTTATGGGGCAGTAACATCACACTTTTCAAAACGTGTTTTTCAGCCCGAAATAAACGCGTTTTTTCAGACAACTGAATCTCCTTGTAACAGCAAGGCTCAGAAGAGCCCACACACTCAGCCCTTAACCCCAGTGTACAGAAAGTGTCAAAACGTGTTTTTCAGCAGAAATAAACATGTTTCTGCAAGTTTGGTCAACCCCATGTAAGTTATGGGGCAGTAACATCACACTTTTCAAAACGTGTTTTTCAGCCCGAAATAAACGCGTTTTTTCAGACAACTGAATCTCCTTGTAACAGCAAGGCTCAGAAGAGCCCACACACTCAGCCCTTAACCCCAGTGTACAGAAAGTGTCAAAACGTGTTTTTTCAGCAGAAATAAACATGTTTCTGCAAGTTTGGTCAACCCCATGTAAGTTATGGGGCAGTAACATCACACTTTTCAAAACGTGTTTTTCAGCCCGAAATAAACGCGTTTTTTCAGACAACTGAATCTCCTTGTAACAGCAAGGCTCAGAAGAGCCCACACACTCAGCCCTTAACCCCAGTGTACAGAAAGTGTCAAACGTGTTTTTCAGCAGAAATAAACATGTTTCTGCAAGTTTGGTCAACCCCATGTAAGTTATGGGGCAGTAACATCACACTTTTCAAAACGTGTTTTCAGCCCGAAATAAACGCGTTTTTTCAGACAACTGAATCTCCTTGTAACAGCAAGGCTCAGAAGAGCCCACACACTCAGCCCTTAACCCCAGTGTACAGAAAGTGTCAAAACGTGTTTTTCAGCAGAAATAAACATGTTTCTGCAAGTTTGGTCAACCCCATGTAAGTTATGGGGCAGTAACAGAACACTTTTCAAAACGTGTTTTTCAGCCCGAAATAAACGCGTTTTTTCAGACAACTGAATCTCCTTGTAACAGCAAGGCTCAGAAGAGCCCACACACTCAGCCCTTAACCCCAGTGTACAGAAAGTGTCAAAACGTGTTTTTCAGCAGAAATAAACATGTTTCTGCAAGTTTGGTCAACCCCATGTAAGTTATGGGGCAGTAACATCACACTTTTCAAAACGTGTTTTTCAGCCCGAAATAAACGCGTTTTTTCAGACAACTGAATCTCCTTGTAACAGCAAGGCTCAGAAGAGCCCACACACTCAGCCCTTAACCCCAGTGTACAGAAAGTGTCAAAACGTGTTTTTCAGCAGAAATAAACATGTTTCTGCAAGTTTGGTCAACCCCATGTAAGTTATGGGGCAGTAACATCACACTTTTCAAAACGTGTTTTTCAGCCCGAAATAAACGCGTTTTTTCAGGCAACTGAATCTCCTTGTAACAGCAAGGCTCAGAAGAGCCCACACACTCAGCCCTTAACCCCAGTGTACAGAAAGTGTCAAAACGTGTTTTTCAGCAGAAATAAACATGTTTCTGCAAGTTTGGTCAACCCATGTAAGTTATGGGGCAGTAACATCACACTTTTCAAAACGTGTTTTTCAGCCCGAAATAAACGCGTTTTTTCAGACAACTGAATCTCCTTGTAACAGCAAGGCTCAGAAGAGCCCACACACTCAGCCCTTAACCCCAGTGTACAGAAAGTGTCAAAACGTGTTTTTCAGCAGAAATAAACATGTTTCTGCAAGTTTGGTCAACCCCATGTAAGTTATGGGGCAGTAACATCACACTTTTCAAACGTGTTTTTCAGCCCGAAATAAACGCGTTTTTCAGGCAACTGAATCTACTTGTAACAGCAAGGCTCAGAAGAGCCCACACACTCAGCCCTTAACCCCAGTGTACAGAAAGTGTCAAAACGTGTTTTTCAGCAGAAATAAACATGTTTCTGCAAGTTTGGTCAACCCCATGTAAGTTATGGGGCAGTAACATCACACTTTTCAAAACGTGTTTTTCAGCCCGAAATAAACGCGTTTTTTCAGACAACTGAATCTCCTTGTAACAGCAAGGCTCAGAAGAGCCCACACACTCAGCCCTTAACCCCATTGTGCAGAAGGGTCAAAACGTGTTTTTCAGCAGAAATAAACATGTTTCTGCAAGTTTGGTCAACCCCATGTAAGTTATGGGGCAGTAACATCACACTTTTCAAAACGTGTTTTTCAGCCCGAAATAAACGCGTTTTTTCAGGCAACTGAATCTACTTGTAACAGCAAGGCTCAGAAGAGCCCACACACTCAGCCCTTAACCCCAGTGTGCAGAAAGGGTCAAAACGTGTTTTTCAGCAGAAATAAACATGTTTTCTGCAAGTTTGGTCAACCCCATGTAAGTTATGGGGCAGTAACATCACACTTTTCAAAACGTGTTTTTCAGCCGCGTTTTTTCAGACAACCGAATCTCCTTGTAACAGCAAGGCTCAGAAGAGCCCACACACTCAGCCCTTAACCCCAGTGTACAGAAAGTGTCAAAACGTGTTTTTCAGCAGAAATAAACATGTTTCTGCAAGTTTGGTCAACCCCATGTAAGTTATGGGGCAGTATTATCACACTTTTCAAAACGTGTTTTTCAGCCCGAAATAAACGCGTTTTTTCAGGCAACTGAATCTACTTGTAACAGCAAGGCTCAGAAGAGCCCACACACTCAGCCCTTAACCCCAGTGTGCAGAAAGGGTCAAAACGTGTTTTTCAGCAGAAATAAACATGTTTCTGCAAGTTTGGTCAACCCCATGTAAGTTATGGGGCAGTAACATCACACTTTTCAAAACGTGTTTTTCAGCCCGAAATAAACGCGTTTTTTCAGACAACTGAATCTCCTTGTAACAGCAAGGCTCAGAAGAGCCCACACACTCAGCCCTTAACCCCAGTGTACAGAAAGTGTCAAAACGTGTTTTTCAGCAGAAATAAACATGTTTCTGCAAGTTTGGTCAACCCCATGTAAGTTATGGGGCAGTAACATCACACTTTTCAAAACGTGTTTTTCAGCCCGAAATAAACGCGTTTTTTCAGACAACTGAATCTCCTTGTAACAGCAAGGCTCAGAAGAGCCCACACACTCAGCCCTTAACCCCAGTGTACAGAAAGTGTCAAAACGTGTTTTTCAGCAGAAATAAACATGTTTCTGCAAGTTTGGTCAACCCCATGTAAGTTATGGGGCAGTAACATCACACTTTTCAAAACGTGTTTTTCAGCCCGAAATAAACGCGTTTTTTCAGGCAACTGAATCTACTTGTAACAGCAAGGCTCAGAAGAGCCCACACACTCAGCCCTTAACCCCAGTGTACAGAAAGTGTCAAAACGTGTTTTTCAGCAGAAATAAACATGTTTCTGCAAGTTTGGTCAACCCCATGTAAGTTATGGGGCAGTAACATCACACTTTTCAAAACGTGTTTTTCAGCCCGAAATAAACGCGTTTTTTCAGGCAACTGAATCTACTTGTAACAGCAAGGCTCAGAAGAGCCCACACACTCAGCCCTTAACCCCAGTGTGCAGAAAGGGTCAAAACGTGTTTTTCAGCAGAAATAAACATGTTTCTGCAAGTTTGGTCAACCCCATGTAAGTTATGGGGCAGTAACATCACACTTTTCAAAACGTGTTTTTCAGCCCGAAATAAACGCGTTTTTTCAGACAACTGAATCTCCTTGTAACAGCAAGGCTCAGAAGAGCCCACACACTCAGCCCTTAACCCCATTGTGCAGAAAGGGTCAAAACGTGTTTTTCAGCAGAAATAAACATGTTTCTGCAAGTTTGGTCAACCCCATGTAAGTTATGGGGCAGTAACATCACACTTTTTAAAACGTGTTTTTCAGCCCGAAATAAACGCGTTTTTTCAGACAACTGAATCTCCTTGTAACAGCAAGGCTCAGAAGAGCCCACACACTCAGCCCTTAACCCCAGTGTACAGAAAGTGTCAAAACGTGTTTTTCAGCAGAAATAAACATGTTTCTGCAAGTTTGGTCAACCCCAAGTAAGTTATGGGGCAGTAACATCACACTTTTCAAAACGTGTTTTTCAGCCCGAAATAAACGCGTTTTTTCAGGCAACTGAATCTCCTTGTAACAGCAAGGCTCAGAAGAGCCCACACACATAGCCCTTAACCCCAGTGTACAGAAAGTGTCAAAACGTGTTTTTCAGCAGAAATAAACATGTTTCTGCAAGTTTGGTCAACCCCATGTAAGTTATGGGGCAGTAACAGAACACTTTTCAAAACGTGTTTTTCAGCCCGAAATAAACGCGATTTTTCAGACAACTGAATCTCCTTGTAACAGCAAGGCTCAGAAGAGCCCACACACTCAGCCCTTAACCCCAGTGTGCAGAAAGGGTCAAAACGTGTTTTTCAGCAGAAATAAACATGTTTCTGCAAGTTTGGTCAACCCCATGTAAGTTATGGGGCAGTAACATCACACTTTTCAAAACGTGTTTTTCAGCCCGAAATAAACGCGTTTTTTCAGACAACTGAATCTCCTTGTAACAGCAAGGCTCAGAAGAGCCCACACACTCAGCCCTTAACCCCAGTGTACAGAAAGTGTCAAAACGTGTTTTTCAGCAGAAATAAACATGTTTCTGCAAGTTTGGTCAACCCCATGTAAGTTATGGGGCAGTAACAGAACACTTTTCAAAACGTGTTTTTCAGCCCGAAATAAACGCGTTTTTTCAGACAACTGAATCTCCTTGTAACAGCAAGGCTCAGAAGAGCCCACACACTCAGCCCTTAACCCCAGTGTACAGAAAGTGTCAAAACGTGTTTTTCAGCAGAAATAAACATGTTTCTGCAAGTTTGGTCAACCCCATGTAAGTTATGGGGCAGTAACATCACACTTTTCAAAACGTGTTTTTCAGCCCGAAATAAACGCGTTTTTTCAGACAACTGAATCTCCTTGTAACAGCAAGGCTCAGAAGAGCCCACACACTCAGCCCTTAACCCCAGTGTACAGAAAGTGTCAAAACGTGTTTTTCAGCAGAAATAAACATGTTTCTGCAAGTTTGGTCAACCCATGTAAGTTATGGGGCAGTAACATCACACTTTTCAAAACGTGTTTTTCAGCCCGAAATAAACGCGTTTTTTCAGACAACTGAATCTCCTTGTAACAGCAAGGCTCAGAAGAGCCCACACACTCAGCCCTTAACCCCAGTGTACAGAAAGTGTCAAAACGTGTTTTTCAGCAGAAATAAACATGTTTCTGCAAGTTTGGTCAACCCCATGTAAGTTATGGGGCAGTAACATCACACTTTTCAAAACGTGTTTTTCAGCCCGAAATAAACGCGTTTTTTCAGACAACTGAATCTCCTTGTAACAGCAAGGCTCAGAAGAGCCCACACACTCAGCCCTTAACCCCAGTGTACAGAAAGTGTCAAAACGTGTTTTTCAGCAGAAATAAACATGTTTCTGCAAGTTTGGTCAACCCCATGTAAGTTATGGGGCAGTAACAGAACACTTTTCAAAACGTGTTTTTCAGCCCGAAATAAACGCGTTTTTTCAGACAACTGAATCTCCTTGTAACAGCAAGGCTCAGAAGAGCCCACACACTCAGCCCTTAACCCCAGTGTACAGAAAGTGTCAAAACGTGTTTTTCAGCAGAAATAAACATGTTTCTGCAAGTTTGGTCAACCCCATGTAAGTTATGGGGCAGTAACATCACACTTTTCAAAACGTGTTTTTCAGCCCGAAATAAACGCGTTTTTTCAGACAACTGAATCTCCTTGTAACAGCAAGGCTCAGAAGAGCCCACACACTCAGCCCTTAACCCCAGTGTACAGAAAGTGTCAAAACGTGTTTTTCAGCAGAAATAAACATGTTTCTGCAAGTTTGGTCAACCCCATGTAAGTTATGGGGCAGTAACATCACACTTTTCAAAACGTGTTTTTCAGCCCGAAATAAACGCGTTTTTTCAGGCAACTGAATCTCCTTGTAACAGCAAGGCTCAGAAGAGCCCACACACTCAGCCCTTAACCCCAGTGTACAGAAAGTGTCAAAACGTGTTTTTCAGCAGAAATAAACATGTTTCTGCAAGTTTGGTCAACCCCATGTAAGTTATGGGGCAGTAACATCACACTTTTCAAAACGTGTTTTTCAGCCCGAAATAAACGCGTTTTTTCAGACAACTGAATCTCCTTGTAACAGCAAGGCTCAGAAGAGCCCACACACTCAGCCCTTAACCCCAGTGTACAGAAAGTGTCAAAACGTGTTTTTCAGCAGAAATAAACATGTTTCTGCAAGTTTGGTCAACCCCATGTAAGTTATGGGGCAGTAACATCACACTTTTCAAAACGTGTTTTTCAGCCCGAAATAAACGCGTTTTTTCAGGCAACTGAATCTACTTGTAACAGCAAGGCTCAGAAGAGCCCACACACTCAGCCCTTAACCCCAGTGTACAGAAAGTGTCAAAACGTGTTTTTCAGCAGAAATAAACATGTTTCTGCAAGTTTGGTCAACCCCATGTAAGTTATGGGGCAGTAACATCACACTTTTCAAAACGTGTTTTTCAGCCCGAAATAAACGCGTTTTTTCAGACAACTGAATCTCCTTGTAACAGCAAGGCTCAGAAGAGCCCACACACTCAGCCCTTAACCCCATTGTGCAGAAAGGGTCAAAACGTGTTTTTCAGCAGAAATAAACATGTTTCTGCAAGTTTGGTCAACCCCATGTAAGTTATGGGGCAGTAACATCACACTTTTCAAAACGTGTTTTTCAGCCCGAAATAAACGCGTTTTTTCAGACAACTGAATCTCCTTGTAACAGCAAGGCTCAGAAGAGCCCACACACTCAGCCCTTAACCCCAGTGTACAGAAAGTGTCAAAACGTGTTTTTCAGCAGAAATAAACATGTTTCTGCAAGTTTGGTCAACCCCATGTAAGTTATGGGGCAGTATTATCACACTTTTCAAAACGTGTTTTTCAGCCCGAAATAAACGCGTTTTTTCAGGCAACTGAATCTACTTGTAACAGCAAGGCTCAGAAGAGCCCACACACTCAGCCCTTAACCCCAGTGTGCAGAAAGGGTCAAAACGTGTTTTTCAGCAGAAATAAACATGTTTCTGCAAGTTTGGTCAACCCCATGTAAGTTATGGGGCAGTAACATCACACTTTTCAAAACGTGTTTTTCAGCCCGAAATAAACGCGTTTTTTCAGACAACTGAATCTCCTTGTAACAGCAAGGCTCAGAAGAGCCCACACACTCAGCCCTTAACCCCAGTGTACAGAAAGTGTCAAAACGTGTTTTTTCAGCAGAAATAAACATGTTTCTGCAAGTTTGGTCAACCCCATGTAAGTTATGGGGCAGTAACATCACACTTTTCAAAACGTGTTTTTCAGCCCGAAATAAACGCGTTTTTTCAGACAACTGAATCTCCTTGTAACAGCAAGGCTCAGAAGAGCCCACACACTCAGCCCTTAACCCCAGTGTACAGAAAGTGTCAAAACGTGTTTTTCAGCAGAAATAAACATGTTTCTGCAAGTTTGGTCAACCCCATGTAAGTTATGGGGCAGTAACATCACACTTTTCAAAACGTGTTTTTCAGCCCGAAATAAACGCGTTTTTTCAGGCAACTGAATCTACTTGTAACAGCAAGGCTCAGAAGAGCCCACACACTCAGCCCTTAACCCCAGTGTACAGAAAGTGTCAAAACGTGTTTTTCAGCAGAAATAAACATGTTTCTGCAAGTTTGGTCAACCCCATGTAAGTTATGGGGCAGTAACATCACACTTTTCAAAACGTGTTTTTCAGCCCGAAATAAACGCGTTTTTTCAGGCAACTGAATCTACTTGTAACAGCAAGGCTCAGAAGAGCCCACACACTCAGCCCTTAACCCCAGTGTGCAGAAAGGGTCAAAACGTGTTTTTCAGCAGAAATAAACATGTTTCTGCAAGTTTGGTCAACCCCATGTAAGTTATGGGGCAGTAACATCACACTTTTCAAAACGTGTTTTTCAGCCCGAAATAAACGCGTTTTTTCAGACAACTGAATCTCCTTGTAACAGCAAGGCTCAGAAGAGCCCACACACTCAGCCCTTAACCCCATTGTGCAGAAAGGGTCAAAACGTGTTTTTCAGCAGAAATAAACATGTTTCTGCAAGTTTGGTCAACCCATGTAAGTTATGGGGCAGTAACATCACACTTTTTAAAACGTGTTTTTCAGCCCGAAATAAACGCGTTTTTTCAGACAACTGAATCTCCTTGTAACAGCAAGGCTCAGAAGAGCCCACACACTCAGCCCTTAACCCCAGTGTACAGAAAGTGTCAAAACGTGTTTTTCAGCAGAAATAAACATGTTTCTGCAAGTTTGGTCAACCCCATGTAAGTTATGGGGCAGTAACATCACACTTTTCAAAACGTGTTTTTCAGCCCGAAATAAACGCGTTTTTTCAGGCAACTGAATCTCCTTGTAACAGCAAGGCTCAGAAGAGCCCACACACATAGCCCTTAACCCCAGTGTACAGAAAGTGTCAAAACGTGTTTTTCAGCAGAAATAAACATGTTTCTGCAAGTTTGGTCAACCCCATGTAAGTTATGGGGCAGTAACAGAACACTTTTCAAAACGTGTTTTTCAGCCCGAAATAAACGCGATTTTTCAGACAACTGAATCTCCTTGTAACAGCAAGGCTCAGAAGAGCCCACACACTCAGCCCTTAACCCCAGTGTGCAGAAAGGGTCAAAACGTGTTTTTCAGCAGAAATAAACATGTTTCTGCAAGTTTGGTCAACCCCATGTAAGTTATGGGGCAGTAACATCACACTTTTCAAAACGTGTTTTTCAGCCCGAAATAAACGCGTTTTTTCAGACAACTGAATCTCCTTGTAACAGCAAGGCTCAGAAGAGCCCACACACTCAGCCCTTAACCCCAGTGTACAGAAAGTGTCAAAACGTGTTTTTCAGCAGAAATAAACATGTTTCTGCAAGTTTGGTCAACCCCATGTAACTTATGGGGCAGTAACAGAACACTTTTCAAAACGTGTTTTTCAGCCCGAAATAAACGCGTTTTTTCAGACAACTGAATCTCCTTGTAACAGCAAGGCTCAGAAGAGCCCACACACTCAGCCCTTAACCCCAGTGTACAGAAAGTGTCAAAACGTGTTTTTTCAGCAGAAATAAACATGTTTCTGCAAGTTTGGTCAACCCCATGTAAGTTATGGGGCAGTAACATCACACTTTTCAAAACGTGTTTTTCAGCCCGAAATAAACGCGTTTTTTCAGGCAACTGAATCTCCTTGTAACAGCAAGGCTCAGAAGAGCCCACACACTCAGCCCTTAACCCAGTGTACAGAAAGTGTCAAAACGTGTTTTTCAGCAGAAATAAACATGTTTCTGCAAGTTTGGTCAACCCCATGTAAGTTATGGGGCAGTAACATCACACTTTTCAAAACGTGTTTTTCAGCCCGAAATAAACGCGTTTTTTCAGACAACTGAATCTCCTTGTAACAGCAAGGCTCAGAAGAGCCCACACACTCAGCCCTTAACCCCAGTGTACAGAAAGTGTCAAAACGTGTTTTCAGCAGAAAATAAACATGTTTCTGCAAGTTTGGTCAACCCCATGTAAGTTATGGGGCAGTAACATCACACTTTTCAAAACGTGTTTTTCAGCCCGAAATAAACGCGTTTTTTCAGGCAACTGAATCTACTTGTAACAGCAAGGCTCAGAAGAGCCCACACACTCAGCCCTTAACCCCAGTGTACAGAAAGTGTCAAAACGTGTTTTTCAGCAGAAATAAACATGTTTCTGCAAGTTTGGTCAACCCCATGTAAGTTATGGGGCAGTAACATCACACTTTTCAAAACGTGTTTTTCAGCCCGAAATAAACGCGTTTTTTCAGACAACTGAATCTCCTTGTAACAGCAAGGCTCAGAAGAGCCCACACACTCAGCCCTTAACCCCATTGTGCAGAAAGGGTCAAAACGTGTTTTTCAGCAGAAATAAACATGTTTCTGCAAGTTTGGTCAACCCCATGTAAGTTATGGGGCAGTAACATCACACTTTTCAAAACGTGTTTTTCAGCCCGAAATAAACGCGTTTTTTCAGACAACTGAATCTCCTTGTAACAGCAAGGCTCAGAAGAGCCCACACACTCAGCCCTTAACCCCAGTGTACAGAAAGTGTCAAAACGTGTTTTTCAGCAGAAATAAACATGTTTCTGCAAGTTTGGTCAACCCCATGTAAGTTATGGGGCAGTAACATCACACTTTTCAAAACGTGTTTTTCAGCCCGAAATAAACGCGTTTTTTCAGGCAACTGAATCTACTTGTAACAGCAAGGCTCAGAAGAGCCCACACACTCAGCCCTTAACCCCAGTGTGCAGAAAGGGTCAAAACGTGTTTTCAGCAGAAATAAACATGTTTCTGCAAGTTTGGTCAACCCCATGTAAGTTATGGGGCAGTAACATCACACTTTTCAAAACGTGTTTTTCAGCCCGAAATAAACGCGTTTTTTCAGACAACTGAATCTCCTTGTAACAGCAAGGCTCAGAAGAGCCCACACACTCAGCCCTTAACCCCAGTGTACAGAAAGTGTCAAAACGTGTTTTTCAGCAGAAATAAACATGTTTCTGCAAGTTTGGTCAACCCCATGTAAGTTATGGGGCAGTATTATCACACTTTTCAAAACGTGTTTTTCAGCCCGAAATAAACGCGTTTTTTCAGGCAACTGAATCTACTTGTAACAGCAAGGCTCAGAAGAGCCCACACACTCAGCCCTTAACCCCAGTGTACAGAAAGTGTCAAAACGTGTTTTTCAGCAGAAATAAACATGTTTCTGCAAGTTTGGTCAACCCCATGTAAGTTATGGGGCAGTAACATCACACTTTTCAAAACGTGTTTTTCAGCCCGAAATAAACGCGTTTTTTCAGACAACTGAATCTCCTTGTAACAGCAAGGCTCAGAAGAGCCCACACACTCAGCCCTTAACCCCAGTGTACAGAAAGTGTCAAAACGTGTTTTTCAGCAGAAATAAACATGTTTCTGCAAGTTTGGTCAACCCCATGTAAGTTATGGGGCAGTAACATCACACTTTTCAAAACGTGTTTTTCAGCCCGAAATAAACGCGTTTTTTCAGGCAACTGAATCTACTTGTAACAGCAAGGCTCAGAAGAGCCCACACACTCAGCCCTTAACCCCAGTGTGCAGAAAGGGTCAAAACGTGTTTTTCAGCAGAAATAAACATGTTTCTGCAAGTTTGGTCAACCCCATGTAAGTTATGGGGCAGTAACATCACACTTTTCAAAACGTGTTTTTCAGCCCGAAATAAACGCGTTTTTTCAGACAACTGAATCTCCTTGTAACAGCAAGGCTCAGAAGAGCCCACACACTCAGCCCTTAACCCCAGTGTACAGAAAGTGTCAAAACGTGTTTTTCAGCAGAAATAAACATGTTTCTGCAAGTTTGGTCAACCCCATGTAAGTTATGGGGCAGTAACATCACACTTTTCAAAACGTGTTTTTCAGCCCGAAATAAACGCGTTTTTTCAGACAACTGAATCTCCTTGTAACAGCAAGGCTCAGAAGAGCCCACACACTCAGCCCTTAACCCCAGTGTACAGAAAGTGTCAAAACGTGTTTTTCAGCAGAAATAAACATGTTTCTGCAAGTTTGGTCAACCCCATGTAAGTTATGGGGCAGTAACATCACACTTTTCAAAACGTGTTTTTCAGCCCGAAATAAACGCGTTTTTTCAGGCAACTGAATCTACTTGTAACAGCAAGGCTCAGAAGAGCCCACACACTCAGCCCTTAACCCCAGTGTACAGAAAGTGTCAAAACGTGTTTTTCAGCAGAAATAAACATGTTTCTGCAAGTTTGGTCAACCCCATGTAAGTTATGGGGCAGTAACATCACACTTTTCAAAACGTGTTTTTCAGCCCGAAATAAACGCGTTTTTTCAGGCAACTGAATCTACTTGTAACAGCAAGGCTCAGAAGAGCCCACACACTCAGCCCTTAACCCCAGTGTGCAGAAAGGGTCAAAACGTGTTTTTCAGCAGAAATAAACATGTTTCTGCAAGTTTGGTCAACCCCATGTAAGTTATGGGGCAGTAACATCACACTTTTCAAAACGTGTTTTTCAGCCCGAAATAAACGCGTTTTTTCAGACAACTGAATCTCCTTGTAACAGCAAGGCTCAGAAGAGCCCACACACTCAGCCCTTAACCCCAGTGTGCAGAAAGGGTCAAAACGTGTTTTTCAGCAGAAATAAACATGTTTCTGCAAGTTTGGTCAACCCCATGTAAGTTATGGGGCAGTAACATCACACTTTTCAAAACGTGTTTTTCAGCCCGAAATAAACGCGTTTTTTCAGACAACTGAATCTCCTTGTAACAGCAAGGCTCAGAAGAGCCCACACACTCAGCCCTTAACCCCAGTGTACAGAAAGTGTCAAAACGTGTTTTTCAGCAGAAATAAACATGTTTCTGCAAGTTTGGTCAACCCCATGTAAGTTATGGGGCAGTAACATCACACTTTTCAAAACGTGTTTTTCAGCCCGAAATAAACGCGTTTTTTCAGGCAACTGAATCTACTTGTAACAGCAAGGCTCAGAAGAGCCCACACACTCAGCCCTTAACCCCAGTGTGCAGAAAGGGTCAAAACGTGTTTTTCAGCAGAAATAAACATGTTTCTGCAAGTTTGGTCAACCCCATGTAAGTTATGGGGCAGTAACATCACACTTTTCAAAACGTGTTTTTCAGCCCGAAATAAACGCGTTTTTTTCAGACAACTGAATCTCCTTGTAACAGCAAGGCTCAGAAGAGCCCACACACTCAGCCCTTAACCCCAGTGTACAGAAAGTGTCAAAACGTGTTTTTCAGCAGAAATAAACATGTTTCTGCAAGTTTGGTCAACCCCATGTAAGTTATGGGGCAGTAACATCACACTTTTCAAAACGTGTTTTTCAGCCCGAAATAAACGCGTTTTTTCAGACAACTGAATCTCCTTGTAACAGCAAGGCTCAGAAGAGCCCACACACTCAGCCCTTAACCCCAGTGTACAGAAAGTGTCAAAACGTGTTTTTCAGCAGAAATAAACATGTTTCTGCAAGTTTGGTCAACCCCATGTAAGTTATGGGGCAGTATTATCACACTTTTCAAAACGTGTTTTTCAGCCCGAAATAAACGCGTTTTTTCAGGCAACTGAATCTACTTGTAACAGCAAGGCTCAGAAGAGCCCACACACTCAGCCCTTAACCCCAGTGTACAGAAAGTGTCAAAACGTGTTTTTCAGCAGAAATAAACATGTTTCTGCAAGTTTGGTCAACCCCATGTAAGTTATGGGGCAGTAACAGAACACTTTTCAAAACGTGTTTTTCAGCCCGAAATAAACGCGTTTTTTCAGACAACTGAATCTCCTTGTAACGGCAAGGCTCAGAAGAGCCCACACACTCAGCCCTTAACCCCAGTGTACAGAAAGTGTCAAAACATGTTTTTCAGCAGAAATAAACATGTTTCTGCAAGTTTGGTCAACCCCATGTAAGTTATGGGGCAGTAACATCACACTTTTCAAAACGTGTTTTTCAGCCCGAAATAAACGCGTTTTATCAGGCAACTGAATCTACTTGTAACAGCAAGGCTCAGAAGAGCCCACACACTCAGCCCTTAACCCCAGTGTGCAGAAAGGGTCAAAACGTGTTTTTCAGCAGAAATAAACATGTTTCTGCAAGTTTGGTCAACCCCATGTAAGTTATGGGGCAGTAACATCACACTTTTCAAAACGTGTTTTTCAGCCCGAAATAAACGCGTTTTTTCAGACAACTGAATCTCCTTGTAACAGCAAGGCTCAGAAGAGCCCACACACTCAGCCCTTAACCCCAGTGTACAGAAAGTGTCAAAACGTGTTTTTCAGCAGAAATAAACATGTTTCTGCAAGTTTGGTCAACCCCATGTAAGTTATGGGGCAGTAACATCACACTTTTCAAAACGTGTTTTTCAGCCCGAAATAAACGCGTTTTTTCAGACAACTGAATCTCCTTGTAACAGCAAGGCTCAGAAGAGCCCACACACTCAGCCCTTAACCCCAGTGTACAGAAAGTGTCAAAACGTGTTTTTCAGCAGAAATAAACATGTTTCTGCAAGTTTGGTCAACCCCATGTAACTTATGGGGCAGTAACAGAACACTTTCAAAACGTGTTTTTCAGCCCGAAATAAACGCGTTTTTTCAGACAACTGAATCTCCTTGTAACAGCAAGGCTCAGAAGAGCCCACACACTCAGCCCTTAACCCCAGTGTACAGAAAGTGTCAAAACGTGTTTTTCAGCAGAAATAAACATGTTTCTGCAAGTTTGGTCAACCCCATGTAAGTTATGGGGCAGTAACATCACACTTTTCAAAACGTGTTTTTCAGCCCGAAATAAACGCGTTTTTTCAGGCAACTGAATCTCCTTGTAACAGCAAGGCTCAGAAGAGCCCACACACTCAGCCCTTAACCCCAGTGTACAGAAAGTGTCAAAACGTGTTTTTCAGCAGAAATAAACATGTTTCTGCAAGTTTGGTCAACCCCATGTAAGTTATGGGGCAGTAACATCACACTTTTCAAAACGTGTTTTTCAGCCCGAAATAAACGCGTTTTTTCAGACAACTGAATCTCCTTGTAACAGCAAGGCTCAGAAGAGCCCACACACTCAGCCCTTAACCCCAGTGTACAGAAAGTGTCAAAACGTGTTTTTCAGCAGAAATAAACATGTTTCTGCAAGTTTGGTCAACCCCATGTAAGTTATGGGGCAGTAACATCACACTTTTCAAAACGTGTTTTTCAGCCCGAAATAAACGCGTTTTTTCAGGCAACTGAATCTACTTGTAACAGCAAGGCTCAGAAGAGCCCACACACTCAGCCCTTAACCCCAGTGTACAGAAAGTGTCAAAACGTGTTTTTCAGCAGAAATAAACATGTTTCTGCAAGTTTGGTCAACCCCATGTAAGTTATGGGGCAGTAACATCACACTTTTCAAAACGTGTTTTTCAGCCCGAAATAAACGCGTTTTTTCAGACAACTGAATCTCCTTGTAACAGCAAGGCTCAGAAGAGCCCACACACTCAGCCCTTAACCCCATTGTGCAGAAAGGGTCAAAACGTGTTTTTCAGCAGAAATAAACATGTTTCTGCAAGTTTGGTCAACCCCATGTAAGTTATGGGGCAGTAACATCACACTTTTCAAAACGTGTTTTTCAGCCCGAAATAAACGCGTTTTTTCAGACAACTGAATCTCCTTGTAACAGCAAGGCTCAGAAGAGCCCACACACTCAGCCCTTAACCCCAGTGTACAGAAAGTGTCAAAACGTGTTTTTCAGCAGAAATAAACATGTTTCTGCAAGTTTGGTCAACCCCATGTAAGTTATGGGGCAGTAACATCACACTTTTCAAAACGTGTTTTTCAGCCCGAAATAAACGCGTTTTTTCAGGCAACTGAATCTACTTGTAACAGCAAGGCTCAGAAGAGCCCACACACTCAGCCCTTAACCCCAGTGTGCAGAAAGGGTCAAAACGTGTTTTTCAGCAGAAATAAACATGTTTCTGCAAGTTTGGTCAACCCCATGTAAGTTATGGGGCAGTAACATCACACTTTTCAAAACGTGTTTTTCAGCCCGAAATAAACGCGTTTTTTCAGACAACTGAATCTCCTTGTAACAGCAAGGCTCAGAAGAGCCCACACACTCAGCCCTTAACCCCAGTGTACAGAAAGTGTCAAAACGTGTTTTTCAGCAGAAATAAACATGTTTCTGCAAGTTTGGTCAACCCCATGTAAGTTATGGGGCAGTAACATCACACTTTTCAAAACGTGTTTTTCAGCCCGAATTAAACACGTTTTTTCAGACAGCTGAATCTACTTGTAACAGCAAGGCTCAGAAGTGCCAACACACTCAGCCCTTAACCCCAGTGTGCAGAAAGGGTCAAAACGTGTTTTTCAGCAGAAATAAACATGTTTCTGCAAGTTTGGTCAACCCCATGTAAGTTATGGGG